>NW_028170627.1:0-32366 GCF_963971535.1 Notolepis coatsorum | reverse complement strand
CTTCCTATACCTACCACATGGACGTAGAGAACAGTTTGAGGTGATGGTGTGTGACAGTCAATGCCGGTGTTCATTGTCTGTGTTTGTGTGTGCACGAGTGTGTATTTGTGTTCCTGTGCGTGTGTGTGTGCGTGTGTGTGTGTGTGTTCCTGTGTGTGTGTGTGTGTGTGTGTGTGTGTGTGTGTGTGTGTGTGTGTGTGTGTGTGTGTGTGTGTGTGTGTGTGTGTGTGTGTGCGTGCGTGCGTGTGTGTGTGTGTGTGTGTGTGCGTGCGTGTGTGTGTGTTTAAACTCTTTACCATCGCTGCCTTAACACCCAGCAGATTGAGAAGGAGACTACACGCGCTGGAAGTGCCACAGCGAATCAGAAAAGATTGTTGAAATGCCACGGCCAATCAGAAGGGGTGCTCCTCTCTCTGTGCTGCATTGAAGCTTTCTTTGTTTCTGTGCAGCCGATGGAAACTACTCACAAAAACGAATTCAGAAAGTGGTACGAGTGTGTGTGCGTGTGTGCGTGCGTGTGTATGTGTGTATGTGTGTATGTGAGTGCGTGCGTGTATGCGTGAGTAAATGCGTGAGTGTCTATGTGTGTGTCTATGTTTGTGTATATCTGTGCATATTTTTCTAGATTTGTGAGGACATTGTGAATTCTAAGCATCTCAAAAGAGATTTTGGGCTGTTACTCATATAAAAAAGGGTTAGAATTAGGGTGAGGTTATTAGTTTAAAGATTAAGGGTTAGGGTTAGGGTTGAGGTTAGGGTTGGGGCTAAAAAAGAACCTGCCCAGCGTAATAAGCTACATAAATATTGGGTTTAGTAAATAATAATAATATTAATATAATAATATTTTCCCCAAGGGGATTAATAAAGGATCATCTTCTTATGCTCTGAAGGTCTGAGGTTATCCTGGTATCCTGACAGTACAAGGAGGTGTAGTAGAACGGGGGGGGGCGGTAGGAACGTATACTTTGGATGCCGGGTACCGTTTTGATGTTGGGGTTGGTGGAGAGATATAGAGGAGGGGTGTGTCCGGGGTCACGATGAAGATATCGACGTCGCCGGAGGACTACGAGCAGAGACGAGTGCATTAGAGGAGAACTGCTAGGTTCTGTTGAGGAGCAGGAGTTCACTGAGAGAGAGAAAGAGCTAACCAGGGGGAAAACAAATAGGGAGACCAGGTTATTCCATGTAGTAGTAGGGAGGGTAGAATTAATAAAAAACAGGATAGGGCAGAGCAATGGTTCCATGACAGCAGTTGACGGGTGGATTAGTAATAGCCAAGGAAACTATAAAAGAAGGATGATGACCCATAGGGTCATCATCGTGTCACTGTGTAGCGCTTGAACGCACATTGGTGCCAAGTGTGGAAATGTTCAGCTCGGCCGAGATTGAGTTGAATTGGATCACCATCTCCTCGTTTATGAGTCATTTAAACAGGTTATTACCTCGGATGTCAGAATCCTCTGCAATTTGTTGCATTGTTAAAAGGGTTAACTAGCTAACAATAGCGCGGCACAGTGGTGTTGTGGTTAACAGTGTCGCCTCACAGCTAGAAGGTCCAGGATTCGATTCCCGCTTGGGGACCAGGTTTGCCGGGTTGCCAGGTACCCATGGTGGGGTATCTCCCGGGCCTTTCTGTGTGGAGTTTGAATGTTCCCCGTGTTAGCAAGGCCCCCCCCCCCCCCCCCCGATAAGAGAAACCCAATGGAAAAACATGCACAACAGATCCCTAATGCTGACGAAGACGGACAGGAGCACTTGGATTTGTCCCCGCGGCGCGGCCCCACGCCGACACCCCTATCTGCTCCAGGCTTCCCTTGGGGGGAATGACAATGGGATGGGTCAAGTGCAGAGACTCAATCACATCAGCGACCCAACTAATTGCATGTGTGTGCCGCCCATCACATGTGTGTGTCTGCCTGCATGCTGAATAAAGACTTCTCCAAAGTCCAGTTATTATATTATTATTATTGGTTGATGTACATTTCCTCAGCTTGTATATTTAGAATTTGAATACAGGCTTCAATAGAACTGGCCCCAAAGTCTGACACCAAGCAGAGCATAGAACGCTGGTATTCTGATGTGATGTCGCTTCCTTATTTTATAGTTTCCTTGGTAATAGCATAGCCTTAGACAGCACAGAGCACAAACATGAGGAGTGACGTTAGCTACTTGTACTGTGAGTTGAATGATAGGTAGTGCAGCTAAGGTAGATAACACTGGTCCAGTAAACAATGATAGTCCAATGAGGGATAGTGGGGGATTAGTGTCCAAGGAAAGTAAATAGTCTAGGGAGGTGTGGGTGTTGGGGAACAGAGCTAGCCAGGGCTTGCTAGACAGTAAACCAGGTGGCTAGAGCGAACGTTAGCCAGTTAGCAGGGAGAGCTGGGGAGAGCAGGGCAGCTAGGTGGCTAGAGCTAACATTAGCCAGTTAGCAGGGAGGGCTGGGGAGAGCAGGGCAGCTAGGTGGCTAGAGCTAACATTAGCCAGTTAGCAGGGAGAGCTGGGGAGAGCAGGGCAGCTAGGTGGCTAGAGCTAACGTTAGCCAGTTAGCAGGGAGAGCTGGGGAGAGCAGGGCAGCTAGGTGGCTAGAGCTAACGTTAGCCAGTTAGCAGGGAGGGCTGGGGAGAGCAGGGCAGCTAGGTGGCTAGAGCTAACATTAGCCAGTTAGCAGGGAGGGCTGGGGAGAGCAGGGCAGCTAGGTGGCTAGAGCTAATGTTAGCCAGTTAGCAGGGAGAGCTGGGGAGAGCAGGGCAGCTAGGTGGCTAGAGCTAACGTTAGCCAGTTAGCAGGGAGGGCTGGGGAGAGCAGGGCAGCTAGGTGGCAGGAGTTAACATTAGCCAGTTAGCAGTGAGGGCTGGGGAGAGCAGGGCAGCTAGGTGGCTAGAGCTAACGTTAGCCAGTTAGCAAGGAGGGCTGGGGAGAGCAGGGCAGCTAGGTGGCTAGAGCTAACGTTAGCCAGTTAGCAGGGAGGGCTGGGGAGAGCAGGGCAGCTAGGTGGCTAGAGCTAACGTTAGCCAGTTAGCAGGGAGGGCTGGGGAGAGCAGGGCAGCTAGGTGGCTAGAGCTAACGTTAGCCAGTTAGCAGGGAGGGCTGGGGAGAGCAGGGCAGCTAGGTGGCTAGAGCTAACGTTAGCCAGTTAGCAGGGAGGGCTGGGGAGAGCAGGGCAGCTAGGTGGCTAGAGCTAACGTTAGCCAGTTAGCAGGGAGGGCTGGGGAGAGCAGGGCAGCTAGGTGGCTAGAGCTAACGTTAGCTAGTTAGCAGGGAGGGCTGGGGAGAGCATGGCAGCTAGGTGGCTAGAGCTAACGTTAGCCAGTTAGCAGGGAGGGGTGGGGAGAGCGGGGCAGCTAGGTGGCAGGAGTTAACGTTAGCCAGTTAGCAGGGAGGGCTGGGGAGAGTGGGCCAGCTAGGTGGCAGGAGTTAACGTTAGCCAGTTAGCAGGGAGGGCTTGGGAGAGCAGGGCAGCTAGGTGGCTAGAGGTAACGTTAGCCAGTTAGCAGGGAGGGCTGGGGAGAGCAGGGCAGCTAGGTGGCCAGAGGTAACGTTAGCCAGTTAGCAGGGAGGGCTGGGGAGAGCAAGGCAGCTAGGTGGCTAGAGCTAACGTTAGCCAGTTAGCAGGGAGGGGTGGGGAGAGCGGGGCAGCTAGGTGGCCAGAGGTAACGTTAGCCAGTTAGCAGGGAGGGCTGGGAAGAGCAGGGCAGCTAGGTGGCCAGAGGTAACGTTAGCCAGTTAGCAGGGAGGGCTGGGGAGAGCAGGGCAGCTAGGTGGCCAGAGCTAACGTTAGCCAGTTAGCAGGGAGGGCTGGGGAGAGCAGGGCAGCTAGGTGGCTAGAGCTAACGTTAGCCAGTTAGCAGGGAGGGCTGGGGAGAGCAGGGCAGCTAGGTGGCAGGAGTTAACATTAGCCAGTTAGCAGTGAGGGCTGGGGAGAGCAGGGCAGCTAGGTGGCTAGAGCTAACGTTAGCCAGTTAGCAGGGAGGGCTGGGGAGAGCAGGGCAGCTAGGTGGCTAGAGCTAACGTTAGCCAGTTAGCAGGGAGGGCTGGGGAGAGCAGGGCAGCTAGGTGGCTAGAGCTAACGTTAGCCAGTTAGCAGGGAGGGCTGGGGAGAGCAGGGCAGCTAGGTGGCTAGAGCTAACGTTAGCCAGTTAGCAGGGAGGGCTGGGGAGAGCAGGGCAGCTAGGTGGCTAGAGCTAACGTTAGCCAGTTAGCAGGGAGGGCTGGGGAGAGCAGGGCAGCTAGGTGGCTAGAGCTAACGTTAGCCAGTTAGCAGGGAGGGCTGGGGAGAGCAGGGCAGCTAGGTGGCTAGAGCTAACGTTAGCTAGTTAGCAGGGAGGGCTGGGGAGAGCATGGCAGCTAGGTGGCTAGAGCTAACGTTAGCCAGTTAGCAGGGAGGGGTGGGGAGAGCGGGGCAGCTAGGTGGCAGGAGTTAACGTTAGCCAGTTAGCAGGGAGGGCTGGGGAGAGTGGGCCAGCTAGGTGGCAGGAGTTAACGTTAGCCAGTTAGCAGGGAGGGCTTGGGAGAGCAGGGCAGCTAGGTGGCTAGAGGTAACGTTAGCCAGTTAGCAGGGAGGGCTGGGGAGAGCAGGGCAGCTAGGTGGCCAGAGGTAACGTTAGCCAGTTAGCAGGGAGGGCTGGGGAGAGCAAGGCAGCTAGGTGGCTAGAGCTAACGTTAGCCAGTTAGCAGGGAGGGGTGGGGAGAGCGGGGCAGCTAGGTGGCCAGAGGTAACGTTAGCCAGTTAGCAGGGAGGGCTGGGAAGAGCAGGGCAGCTAGGTGGCCAGAGGTAACGTTAGCCAGTTAGCAGGGAGGGCTGGGGAGAGCAGGGCAGCTAGGTGGCCAGAGCTAACGTTAGCCAGTTAGCAGGGAGGGCTGGGGAGAGCAGGGCAGCTAGGTGGCTAGAGCTAACGTTAGCCAGTTAGCAGGGAGGGCTGGGGAGAGCAGGGCAGCTAGGTGGCCAGAGGTAACGTTAGCCAGTTAGCAGGGAGGGCTGGGGAGAGCAGGGCAGCTAGGGCGCAAAGGCAGGGGGACGATAAAACAACAACTAATCCAAGACAAATGATGACTGACGCAAGGAAGACAAAAACAAGAAAAGACAGAGGGAGAAGCGGCAGCCACACACAGCGCCAGCAGTGCTCTCCGTCTGACACGCACAAGCAGCAGACACACACAGTGGGTCAGGAGGTAGAGCAGTCGTCTGGTATCGGAAGGTTCCCACTCCTCCTGACAGCGTGTCCTTGAGCAAGACACTTAACCCGTAATTGCTCCCCATGAGCAGGTCGGCACCTTGCATGGTTGCCTCCGCCATCAGTGTGGGAATGTGTGAGTGAATCGGTGAATGTGAGAAATGTTTTATAGCTCTATATAAATGCAGTCCATTTACCATTTACACACAGTGATTACACACAGTGACACAGTTGTACGATAGCGTGCCGTCTCTACCTTGACGGAACGGCGTCATGTCACAAAGAAGAACATATCCAGTGCAGAGAAAGCTACAAGATAAAGGTAGGTTTTCTTTTGGTTTTAACAGTAACTTGATTTAATTTGCGTTTGCGTGTTAGTTGGAGGAACCAAGGTGCAATGAGAAGTGGCTGCTGGCGAGGCCGCTGGATGTCTTGGAGTCTGACAAGGCTATGGTGAACTGAATGCTTTACGGTATGCATAAAGGTTCACGCACGCCTGCCAACACCGTTTCCCTGGGTTTCTACCACACTGCTGCCTCTTATTCTCACTGCACTGTTGCCTCACAGCAAGAAGGTCATGGGTTCGATTCCCGCTTGGGGACCAGATTTGCCGTGTTGCCAGGTACCCAGGTGGGTACCCGTGTTCTCCCCGTGCTCACAAGGGTTTCCAATCCACAAAAAGAGATAAATCCAATAGAAAAACATGCAGAACAGATCGCTAACGCTGTCGCATCCCCTTTTTAATTTATTTTTTATTAATAGTTTGAAACACAAAACAGCTCAACATAAATACAGTACAATACAGACAAAACTAAACTCACAAACAGTACAATACAAATAAAACTAAACTCACATACAATACAGTGTTACGGTTATGCTTCTTCTTCATGTTGAACCCAGGTGGCAGAGTGAATATAGCTGAGACCGGAGTCGACGTGGTGACGATAACAGTTTACTTAACAAGACAGGAACAATACAGAACTGACAAACATAGGTAACATTGAACAATGATCGCGCACAGGAGGGCAGGACAGACAACACTAATATACACAGACTAATTGACAAGACACTGATGGACACAGAGGGTAATTACAAACAGGACACAGGTGTGGTAGACAGAAACAACAGAACACAGAGCACACTGGGAAAACAATAACAAATAAACAACCAGACTAAAACATATTTACAAACCACAGACAGGGGAACACAAGACTAACAAAGTGGAGACAACAACGACAATAAACATAATAACTGGCAGTAAATAATAATAAGTTGGTGTGTGAGCTGATGCCAAATCTGCATCAGCCCACCGGTTGGCAATGTTATGTTATGAGGGTTATTGATGGGGAGTTGTGAATGTATGGGTCCTGGTCCCACATGACCAGGACCGGGGGAAGTGTTACATACAGTACAATAGACAAAACAAAACTCACAAACAGTACAATACAGACAAAACACACTAACAAAATGGGGGGGGGGGGGGGGGGTGCAGATCAAACACTTCTACTTTCAGTCATAACTATTCTCCAAATATGTCCTTATATAGATCCCTGACGAAGACGGACAGGAGCACTGGGATTGGACTCCTGCCCTTGGGGGGAGGGACGACGGGATGGGTCAAGCGCAGAGAGGCATTTAATCAGCACCCCAATGCATGTGTGTGTGTTCCTGTGTGTCGCCCATCTCGCATGTGTGTGTTCATCTGCATGAGAACTTCTTCTTCTTCAAGTGTCATTGCACCCATCTCTTGAACTGACGATCGTGCGTATGGCATTTCCAGAACAATATAGGGGAAAAGAACATGTAGGAATATTTACTGTGCAAATGACTGCCTAACTCCATCAATATCTGGACAAAAGACAAGCTATGACTACACAGGAACCCATTAGCCACTAGAAGATTGATAAACTGGTACATTTCTATTTACAAAGCCATCATTGGTAAACTGCCCTCTTACTTGACCTCACTCTAATATCCACCAATGCATACACAGTCCTGCATTCTTCTTAAAGCCCCCACAGTCAGAACTGTCTTCCGTGAAAAGGCATTTGATTGTTTTGGACCCTGGTCCTGGAACAAACTTGATGAATGCATGAATGCATGGATGAATGAATGAATGAATGAATGAATGAATGAATGAATGAATGAAATATTTTTATATTTGAAGTATAAAAACAAAAATATGTTTGTTCATTTGACATATCATGTGATACTTGTTTAGTTTAGGAATAGGGGGCAGGTAACTATAAGATGTATTCTTCGTCCTGCTCCTTTTGCACATGTATAGAACTGTATTTATGATTTGGTATGAAAACTGTATGATTGTATTGCTTCCATGTGGCAAATAAAACTCTGAATCTGAATCTGAATATATATATATACAAAAGATTTTTTTTAAAGACAAACAAATACATTTATATAAATATACATATAAATATATAATATATGTTATATTTACCTTCAGCCAAAGCTCCAGCTTGATCACTTTGTTCCTTTAACTCAGTTCAAACAAATCATTGGCAGATCTTACGCTATGTTTGCTCCTGTTTCTGACTGTGACTGGTGATATAGCGATACGACATTTTGATATACAGTATTACATTATTACTGTAAGCTATATCTTTTTACCACTTTGTATTTCTACTGTATTGTCTGTTTTATGTTTCATTGTGTAACCACTACTGCCATGTTTGACCAGGAAATAGATTTTGAATCTCAATGGGACTTTCCTGGTAAAAATAAAGGCTAAATTTAATAAATATAACAAGTGAGACAATCATTAATATCCAATCTACAAGATGAAGGTGACAAATACATGGGGGCGACAGTGGATTGGGAGGTAGAGCAGTCATCCGGAATTTCCCGGTTCGATTCCCGCTCCTCCCGGGCAGCGTGTCGAAATGTCCTTGAGCAAGACACTTAACCCCTAATTGCTCCCAATGAGCAGTTTGGCACCTTGCATGGTTGCCTCCGCCGTCGGTGTGTGAATTGGGACACCATACAGCAGCGAGTGCCGTCCTTTGGATGAGACGCTAAACTGAGGTCCTGACTGAATTCGGTTGTTAACGAACCCAGGACACCTATCGTAAAAAGAGTAGGGGGTTCCCCGATGTTCCTGGCCAAATTCTCAATCAGGTCTCTGACATCAAGGCCACCTAATCATCCCTTCCCCTTAATTGACTGATATAAATCCCTGACTCCTGAGCCGTTCAGCCATTGTGTAGCGTGATGTGTGCCGGTTGCCATTGTGTGGTATACCATTGAGCCTGCATAGCCCAAGGTTGGGTGCTACCAGTGGTGGTGAAGGAGGCAATTTTCACCCTACATTGTAAAGTGCTTTGAGTGTCTATAAAAAGCGCTATATAAATGCAATTAACTATTATTATTATTCAAATGTGAGGAACAAATTGTAAAGCACTTTGAATAAAAGCGCTATATAAATGCAGCCATTTATACATTCATTAACACAGACTGCCTGCAGGTTAGCCTACTTCTCATGTTGACTGTACAGTACGTTCAGGTACAACGCAAAGATAATTATTATCTGCAATAGAGCAGCAAAAACTGTCATGAAGACATTTGTTTGGTCTCAACAGTAGCATTGTTGACATTTACAAAAACAAGAACAAGTCTAAATGTAACCTTTTCGATATCTATAGAGCTGGACTAAAAAATTATTATCGGCCATGGCATTTTTGGCCCACACCAGCCCACCACAATCGGTTGGGACACCACCCACCAGTACACCATCCTTGCGGTCCCCTTAATTAAGCGTACCTACTGTACTATTCTCCCAAACCACTACAAACCTGGGTAGTAAGTGCCATGGACAAGTGTATCAGTGCAAGTGGACCAGTGTACAAACTCACTCTTGGCTGAATCTTGTTTTGTGTGGTGATGTAAAAACATCTGCATCATAGCAGGCCCAGGATGGGCAAAGTAGTATATAACCTGGTCATCCCTGTCTCTCTCCTCCACAACCTGGTTTGACTAGACATAAGGAGAGAGAGATGGTTACAATTAACTGGTACATTCAGATCCAGAATTGTTGGAATTCCCTGACAAAGATGTGCAAAAAGTTGTACAATTTAAACAATACCATACTGGTAATGAGAAAATAGTTGTTTATTCAATTAATGCATGGAGCTGTTCCATCTTATTTCATTTGATACTAACTACTCAGTTCATACAGATTTCAAGTATCCAAATATCAATGATGAATATTGCATAAGGTTTACACAGTTAATAGATCACCTTTTTGTTTTATATTCATGTTCAGAGAGGAGTAATAGTTAGATCTTTCTATGGGATTTTTATGGCAATTAAATCAATGGTGTGCTTGTTTGTTTGGGGAGTTTGACCTACAGTTAATGTGCCTATCGTGTGAAGGTGCATGCTCATTGCTCAATGGACAGCACAGCAGCAAAGAAAAACTATTTGTGTAGGTGGAGAGCTACCACAGATAGTAATAACAGTAAGTAATCCATATCATATATATCCTAATAGTTACCACCATACCTGGCTGAAAATAAGTTGAGCAGTTGCAGTTGAGCTACAGGTGTTGTATATTATACAGCCTTTTCGTTCATCTTTATCAGGGGAACCCTTATCCTAATAATGATTTTAATAATATTATGATGATACGATATGGACCTAGGTCACTCACAGCAACCTGTGCTTAGCCAACGCGATGCTCACAAAATAACCTTAGCTAGTTAACGTTATAGCTGCGCTATTTGACATTGACTGACTGAGAGACCACCAGCAGTAATTTATGATAGCGTTACGAGTATGTTATCATATTATTATCGACATTGTCATGTCACACACACTACCTCCCTGCGAGCCTCTGAGTGGCGTCTGATCTGATATACGAGAAACAGAGAGAGAGGACAGAGAGGGAGGGGTGGGGCTTAGTAAGAGATGTGATTGGGCCAGCCCAGTGTCAGTATTAACAAATGGGCCGCTGCCCCGGCTTTATTTGGGCGGTCGTTGACAAAATAATATAATTTTTTTTATAAATCAAATCACACATCACATCGTATACCAGATTACCAGTCCAGCCGTGGCTATAGATCATTCATAGCAGTCTATTTCATAGGTAGATGAGGTAGAGCAGTCGTCTGGTAATCCAGAGGTTCCCGGTTCGATTTCTGCTACTCCCGGGCAGCATGTCGGACAGCTTTATTGGTCACGCAGGATGACAGAGGAGAGGGCGAACGGGAGGAGAGGTGGGGAGGACATGCGACAAATAACGACGGGAGCTGGGATCGAACCCGGGTCTGCCGCGTAGGTGCACGAGGCACTATGGTATGCGTCACGAGGGCGCCCCTATTTACCATTTATATTCATTGTCAGGATATAGATTTTCTCTCAAGTAAAATTTTTACTCGAATGAATGTTGTTTGCAGAGCGAATCTGCATCTGTTCGTCTCTGTTCGCGTCTTTCCATTTACTTTGTATGCATTTCCACCGCCTCTAGATTGAGATTTTCAGCAGTTGACTACATGCGTAGGTATCCTTGACAGCCCCATACAGTATGTTTTATCAAATGTGATGTGATTATTTGCAAATAAGAATGCGTTTCTTTTAGTATTAATACATTTTTCCATTAGGGTCACCCTAGGTCAAGCTATTTTTATCTAGCGCCACCATCAAGCCAAACTGAGAAGAAGAAGAACAAGATATCTCGTATATCTCGTCCAAGTACTGGCTGGATTTCCATGACGTTTGAAGCAATCTATTGATTTCGGTGACCCTGTGACCTTTCCTCTCGCTCCCCATCAGGCCAACCTTTTCATTTTCACAGCGTATCTCCCGACAATCGTACAATCACAACATTTTCTGTGAATATTCATGACCCCTAGAAGGAGAAATCTGATGATTTGTTTATGTCTGTAGCACCGTATGGGGGGGGGGGGGGGGGGGATTAAAATCCTACTTAAGGCTAAGGCTGGCCCTGGGATAGGGAATTAATGTAGGCAGTGGAATGTGGTCAATATCAGATAGTGATATAAGAATGTGTGTGTGAGTGAGTGAGTGAGTGTGTGTGTGTGCGTGCACGTGCATGTGTCTGTGTGTGTCACTGTGTGTGCGTGTGTGTGCAAGTGACAACATATCTACTTCCAGGCAGGTGCATGGGAAACTGTTGGCCCCTCAAACAGACAAAACCACAGCAGGATGGAGGACGGTGGAAGGGGGGGGGAGGACGAGATGGGGAGAGAGAGAGAGAGAAAGCCACGGAGGGAGAGAAAACAGCTTAGCGTAGCAGGAGGGGAGGAGAGAGAAAGAGAGGGATAGAGAGGGAGGATGAATAGCAGGAGGGCGGGAGCGGGAGAGAGGCTTGAATGGGAGTGTTTGTTGGTCCATTGTGACCGCCGTCTGAATGGAGTGTTAGTAAGCTAAGTAGTGAGCGCTGATTTACACCGCCGAGGCCGCGTCAGCTGGAGTGGCCCCGAACGGTCGCCTTTTCACACGCGGCAGCCGGCAATTTGGAAGAACGGCGTTGGAGAGAGAGAGAGAGAGAGAGAGAGAGAGAGAGAGAGAGAGAGAGAGAGATTAAGTGTTGATACTTTTGCGAACAGCCTCCTCGTTTTAGCTTCTTATGCAGCATTTTGTGCCCAGAGTGATAATTGTGTCTGTTTGCAACGGTAGCTAACAGCAAGAGATTATATGGCACCATCACTTCCCGTAAAACTCACAGGTCCACGAACTGTGGAACTCATCTACGTTATCTTGTGCATGTGCATGTGTGTAAATAATCTATACACTCTCTCTCTCTCTCTCTCTCTCTCTCTCTCTCTCTCTCTCTCTCTCTCTCTCTCTCTCTCTCTCTCTCTCTCTCTCTCTCTCTCTCTCTCATTCCAGGTTTGCAGGGTCCCAAAGATTATCTTCCACTCTCGCTCTCCATCTGAGCCTGGAGCTACGTTCAACGCCTCATAACCGTTCCCAACCGTTCGCAAAAGAGACAACGCACACATGGCATGACTCGGTTCCCGCTTCCTGTCACATACGGCTGCATAACAGCTGAAAATGGACTGGGGCCTGTATTTATAGTGAGTGAATATAATATAATGCAGGACCTGTCGCAGAGGTCTTTATTCGGCATGTAACGATAAAGACACTCAATGTTTTAGTGGCACACACAGTGGTTAGTTTTTAACACACACTGTTACAGTACATCCCAATGTATGTGCTTCCCCAGGCCAGTGTGTGTCTTGTTCTCCATTTAGTTTCCTCCCTCCAGCCAGAACCCGTCCTCCACCATTGGTCCCGGCTATGCCTGCCCTTCCATTGGTGGACTACATAGCAGCACAGCACCGATTGGTGGATGGGTTTCAAGACTCCAAGACCCAATCAGAAGCCATCACCGACGACCCAATCATGGATCACCACACCCTGTTAAAACATGGCTTCTCACTTCAGTCACTCTCTCTCTCTGGCATGAGGCTAGGCGTGGTGTGATTTTGTGACATTGAACTTTGTTAAATATTGCATTTGTTTATTGGCCTTGGTATTAGTGGCATTGCCTTTGTGTGTGTATGGCCACAGAGAGAGCATTGTTAGCAATAGATTGTTGTGTTATATGTTTTCCATTCTTGTATGTATCATTAATGTGTTTTTTCCTCTTTTTCAGGAAGCACAGATAGGGTGAACTGCCATTTCATTTGGATATTGTTTTCTCCTGTTTTGGTTAGGTAAGGGTAGTTTAGGTAATGGCATTTATTTTACCATAGATTAGGTTGGTTTATTTGAAGAATAGTGGTGTTTGTTTGTTGTTTTGGCCTTGGCTCACCCTTGAGCTACATGTGCTTCCTTTGCATATCTCAATAAATATCATTGTGTTTACAAACTTGGTCCATAATTTCTTTCAACCAACATTTATGTTACATCCCTTTACCCTTAGACCCACAGAGGTCGTAACATAAATGGGGGCTCGTTCGGGATTAAGGCCTACACCGGAACATACACGCATGAATTTTCTTTTAGGATCGCCGATGCAATATTCCTCTGCGCTTAACCCATCCCGTCGTCCTTCCCCCCAAGGGCAGCCGGGAGCAGACGAGGGCTGTGGCGTGAGCCATGCCCAGGGACCATCCAAGTGCTCCTGCCCGTCTTCGTCACGGACGCAACAGCGTTAGCGATCTGTTGTTGTGCATGTTTTTCCATTGGGTTTCTCTTATCGGGGGGGGGGGGACCCTTGCGAGCACGGGGAGAACATGCAAACTCCACACAGAAAGGCCTGGGAGATCACCCACCTGGGTACCTGGCATCGCGGAAACCTGGTCCCCAAGCCGGAATCGAACCCTGGACCTTCTTGCTCTGAGGCGACAGTGTTACCACTACGCCACTGTGCCGAATTGTCCTGTGTGTGTGTGTGTGTGTGTGTGTGTGTGTGTGTGTGTGTGTGTGTGTGTGTGTGTGTGTGTGTGTGTGTGTGTGTGTGTGTGTGTGTGTGTGTGTGTGTGTGTGTGTGTGTGTGTGTGTGTGTGTGTGTGTGTGTGTGTGTAGGTGTGTAGGTGTGTGTGTGTGTGTGTGTGTGTGTGTGTGTATGTGTGTCTCTCTGTGTATGTGTGTGTGTGTCTCTCTCTCTGTCAGTCTGTCTATCTGTCTCTATCTGTCTCTCTCTCTCTCTCTATCTCTCTCGGTCTGTCTGTCTGTCCATCTCTCTCTGTGTCTGTCTGTCTCTAGCTCTCTCTATTTATCTCTGTCTGTCTCTCTCTCTGTGTCTCTGTATGTGTATGTGTCTATCTCTCCCTCTGTCTGTCTGTCTGTCTGTCTGTCTGTCTGTCTGTCTGTCTGTCTGTCTGTCTGTCTGTCTGTCTGTCTGTCTGTCTGTCTGTCTGTCTGTCTGTCTGTCTGTCTGTCTGTCTGTCTGTCTGTCTGTCTGTCTGTCTGTCTGTATGTCTGTCTGTCTGTCTGTCTGTCTGTCTGTCTATATATATATCTCTCTCGTTATCTCTCTATGTGTCTCTGTATGTGTCTGTCCCTCCCTCTCTCTTTCTCTCTGTGTCTCTGTCTCTATATGTCTCTCTCTCTCTGTCTCTCTCTGTCTCTCTATGTATATCGCTCTCTCTGTCTCTCTCTGTCTCTCTATGTATATCGCTCTCTCTCTCTCTCTCTCTCTCTCTCTCTCTCTCTCTCTCTCTCTCTCTCTCTCTCTCTCTCTCTCTCTCTCTCTCTCTCTCTCTCTCTCTCTCTCTCTCTCTCTCTCTCGCTCTCTGTCTCTGTCTGTGTCTCTCTCCCTCCCACTCACAGTGAAAGATGTTGCAAAGCCAAAGAGATTATAAATGGAGGCTCCGTGCATGGTGGCCCTGAATGCAGGCCCATCCAGGGCATTAGAACAACAAGCCCTGTGACGAATGGGAGAAAATAGAGGAGTCTCACTCTCTCGCTCCCTCTCTCTCTCTCCCTCTCTGTGTGTGTGTACCTCCACTCCACTGCACGAGTGCCATTTTGATTTGTTGTAGGAAGAGAGGGACTCAGTAGACTGTTTTTTTTTCATTCATTCAATCTTTATTTAATCTCGATAGATGATTGAGAGCAAGCTCTCAAAAACAGGAAAGGTCAATCAATTAAACATGAAAGCAACTGCAGACTGGGGTGAAATGGTTGGTTAGCAAGGATTCAAGCTGATCAATGGATACTGATGTATTAGAGTTGTAAGGTACGTTGTAGGATGATCCACGTGTCGGGGGCTCAGAGGCCAAAAGCGGATGCCACGTTCGGTGGAAACTCTGGGGGTCTGAAGTGTAAGCCAATCGTTGGAGCGAGTACGATAAGGTCCAGAGGTCCAGTCCAATAATGAAGTTGTATAGTGGAAGATCTCCAACAATGGCTTTATATAGGAACAGATGCCACGCCATATCACACATCTCTGCCAGAGAGATAAAAAAACACACAAAAAACAGAATCTAAGAGCTTAAGAGTGGAAGCAGCAGCATGTCTATAAACCACATCTCCATAATCCAAGACTGATAGGAAAACTGCTTCAGCGACCCTCTTCCTGCTAATAATAGTTGCTTCTGTTCCCATACAAGAAGCCAATATCATTAGTAATTTTGAATAAAAAATGAATAGGCATATATTGTATAGAGAGTTGCAGGTTCTCAATGGCTAGTTGTATAATCAGCAATACATTATACAATAGTGGCATACACATATAGATGAACTTGACAGCCACTTAGAGATGAGACAATATTATTAATATAAATGGTAAATAAGACGGGACCCAGGATTGATCCCTGTGGTATGCCTTTTGTAATGGTCATGACTGAGATGGTTTGGGTTGGGGTGGATGGTTTGGGGTTAAGCATAAGAGTTAGTGAGAAGGATATGAAAAAGTGCTCAGATAAATGCAGGGGAGTTACCGTAGTGTTAATAATGCTGGAGTTATGGGAGATTATGAGATCCAAGGAGCTGCCTGCTTTGTGAGTGGGAGGCATGAAAGTGGGTGCCAGGTCAAAGGATTGTAGGAGAGAGACCACTGCGTCTGACTGAGACGAGTCAGGCAGGTTAAAATCAGAAGGAGGGGGTGCCATCTTCTGGGAAAGAGCTTAGAAACATGTCCAGCTCGTCTGGGAAATGATCGATGGGACCTGGAGGGCAATAGAGAGTAACAATGGTGAGATTGAATGGATTAGAGACAGATACTGCATGATATTCAAGAGAAGACGTGACAGAGCTGGATGTGATATTGAGTTTTATGTATGTATGTAAATGAAAAAACAAAAAGAAAAGAAACGTAAGTCTTCAGGGGTAGGGCCCGACAAGCCTAGTGCTTCTCCCTAGCCCTTTTCGGACAATTGGACAATGAGCTGGTAAAACTTTGATGATTTATGGAATGACGGTTGTTATGTGTTCAAAGCCCGAAATAAAAAATAACTGAACTGAACTGAGTTTGTGGACCATGAGGGAGAGGTCAAAAGACCAGTCTGGAAGGTTGTGGTGTGTGAGATAAGTTATAGTTTGTAGATAAGGCTGCCAGTGTTTGTTGAATTATCTGGTCTCAGTAAGAGCCAGAAGTGGAAGGTTTTGACTATGGACGTAGACAGTAATGAAGTCTGCTTTCCTGACAGCTGATTGACAATTCCATAAGCCTCCGCGTGCAGTGATAGGTATGTTTGTGGCGGTGGGGGGGACGTAGGAACGGTTTGCAGGATTACTCCCAACTCCCAGGTCCCAGGCACTATGAACTATAATTGTTGACAAAGAAAGATTAAATATATGTGTTATTTTTTCTGTAATTAATGGAGTAGCTAGCTTTAGAAAAAAGCATTCTTAAAAGCCCCTTTTTCCCAGTTCACTACAGGCTTTTAAGTCCTACAATACCACAATAACCTCCTGTACTTTTCTGAAGGATGTAGATCCGTATAGGTACGGTGGAAACAAACCAAGAATAGCCTTGTGAATACAGCTACGCCAATGGTTAAGTATACTGGTGGACAAGGCAGACCTTCCAACCTGAGTATACAAAGAGCAATGGTGAGTAAGGGCTTTAAATAATAAATAAATAAATAAAATGGTAAATGGTGCATTTATATAGCGCTTTTATCCAAAGCACTTTACAATTTGTTCCTCAAATTTGACCCATTCACACACCGATGGCCGAGGGAACCATGCAAGGTGCCAACCTGCTCATTGGGAGCAATTAGGGGTTTGCTCAAGGTCACTCCGACACGCTGCCCGGGAGAAGCAGGAATTGAACCAGGAACCTCCAGATTACCAGACGACTGCTCTACCTCCTGAGCCACTGTCGCCCCTGTCGCTTTAAGACTTGTAATGAACCTCAGTGCTCCATGGTAGACAGTATCCAACACATGTAGGCATTGCGAAGATGCATGCATGTATATAACATCACCATAGGCCGGCACAGACATAAACATCGCAAATCTAAGTATCTATCTACAGTATCAAAATGGCAAGGGCTGCACAGTAAAGTAAAGCTTGTTGTCTAAAGATGAACCCCATCCCATTCAAACAGCGCACACACACACACACACGCACGCACGCACGCACGCACACACACACACACACACACACACACACACACACACACACACACACACACACACACACACACACACACACACACACACACACACACACACACACACACACACACACACACACACACACACACAAAACCCACCCACACACACACACACACACACACACACACACACACACACACACACACACACACACACACACACACACACACACACACACACACACACACACACACACACACACACACACACACACACACACTGTTACGGACGGTGTCCTTATGTATATGTATAGAGGGAGTAATGTATAATATCTGTTGTGTATATATAGGCATGTTTTGTTTGTTGTGTTCTTTTGTTTCCCTCTTGTGTCTACATATCCCCATTCTCAGGTGTCTCCCAGTCCCAGTTGTAGCAGCAGCTGGTCAATCAGCAACTCACCCCAGTGCAGCAGCAGCTGAGGCTCGTCAGCAATCAACCGTCTCTCTCACTTCATATGTCCCATTGTGTGCAGTGTTAGCCAGAGCTCTGTCTGTGTGTTGGTGGTAACTATGTCTCTGTGCTTTTGTTGGTAGAGCTCTCTCTGTTTGTGTGGTAATAGAGCTGGTGAAGGCTCTGGCACTTTGTGCTGTTAGTTAGTTTAGGAGATATCTTTTGTGTTCAGCCTTATTGTAGAACTGTGTCTTTTGGAGCATTATTGTAATTGTAGAGCTGTGTGCTTTTGAGTAGGACCTTTGGTGAATAGTTTTGATTGGAATCCTTGTGTCTTTTGGTGTTTGTAGTACATTTCTGTATTAATCCCTTGTATATTTGTTCCCTTGTCACCCAGCCTATGATGATTCCTTTTTCCTTGTGTATTAATCTTTTGTCTCGCACACAGGGACATTGAGGACAGGAAGATACCCTGGGTCTATATTTTGCATCACGTAGGTGACCTGATGTTAAAGACACCAGCTTTAGAGTGAGCACCACCACCTGTACTTTTGGGAGCCAGCGCCTGTAAGGGGGGGGGGGGTTTGGTATTTCATTTGGTGCCACTAGGTAGTCCTCCTTGCTCTCTGTGTTGCTGAGTTTCTTTTGTGTTTGTAAAAATAAATACTATTATTTTGCAAATTGTTTCCTTGGTTTTGTGTCACTGCACCCTCACCTACCCTGTCTGTGGCCTTGTGTTGCATCCCCTTACTGGGGTGCATAACACACGCACACACACACACACACACACACACACACACGCACACGCACACGCACACGCACACGCACACACACGCACAGTCATTCACCTAATCAGCAACTCCATTCCATACTGCAGAGGCCATTCTGCTCTACATGTAGATTACAAGGAAGATACTCTGAGTGGAGGGTTCTCACAAAAGAGGGACACACTTGCACACAAATTCACATAAATACACACACATGCAAATACATGCACGTGCACGCACACAGACACGCGCACACAGGTGTCAAAGTAGCAACAGTTGGCTGTCTCTTAACCCAAGCTGCGCCTCCCAAGACCACAGACACCTTCACCTCTATCCTCATCTTCCTCCAATCCATCCTCTCCTCTGCTCTATGCTTCCTCCTCCTCTTCTTCCTCTTCCTCCTCCTCCCCTTTTTATGGCCCTCCTGCCCTGGAGACTCCTCAGTTTTGACAGTGTTGTTAATCACACACTCTCTGCAGGTCTGGCGTGTGTGTGTGTGTGTGTGTGTGTGTGTGTGTGTGTGTGTGTGTGTGTGTGTGTGTGCGTGTGTGTGTGCGCGTATGTGTGTGCGCGTGTGTGTGCAGATGTATGCCTTCATTTTCAGTAAGACAGCGGATCTGTCTTGCTCCCTTTTCTCTTATTCTCCTCTTTGTTGTTGTTGTTGTTCCTCTGTTTCCACTCTCGGGCTGCTCCCCCCTGCTCTCTGTCCGCCCTCCTCTCCTCATCTGTCACACATGCTGTGGCCTCATGCAGAGGTCGCCGCGCGACAACAGCCACCAGTGTTCCTTTTGTTTAGTCAATTTTCTTGCAAGGCTTTGCCGTCGCCGGCAGAGCGTGTGGTAAAATCCACCGGTGGTACAGAATAGAATAGAATAGAATAGAATAGAATATAAATACTTTATTCATCCCGAGGGAAAATTGGCACTACAAGTCGCTCACAGTAAACGGTAAACATTTAGGTAGACAAAAACAAAAAGTCACAAATAAGAATAAAAATAAGCCTCAGAATAAAATATTGTCCGCGGTATACATTCTAATATAAAATATACTAATATAAAATGTCCTATGTTACATTCTAATATAAGAGATACAGTAACAAATATCCAGAATATAAAGTAAGTGTGAAATTGTACTGGCGTAATGGGGATAAGTAAGTCAAATTGTAGGTGTCGGTCTAAAAGTAAAAGTAAAAGTCCAGGAAGATAGTACTGTCACAACATTCAACGCACAACATTCAACAATTGAATAGTAGAAGACTCTTTATCTATACAGTATGCATACTGTAGCTACGTATTATGTAATGTCCTGTATTTTCTTTCCACCCCTGCAAATACTATGTGTATATTATGGATTTCTGCATAACTTCTGTGTGGTAGTGACCCTTTCTATTATCTCCACCAGACGGAAATCATGGGGAGATCATGTAATCGGTTGCGTCTGTGCATGTGTCTGTCTGTCTGTCTGTCTGTCTGTCTGTCTGTCTGTCTGTCTGTCTGTCTGTCTGTCTGTCTGTCTGTCTGTCTGTCTGTCTGTCTGTCTGTCTGTCTGTCTGTCTGTCTGTCTGTCTGTCTGTCTGTCTGTCTGTCTGTCTGTGTGTCTGTCTGTCTGTCTGTCTGTCTGTCTGTCTGTCTGTCTGTCTGTCTGTCTGTCTGTATGTCTGTCTGTCTGTCTGTATGTCTGTCTGTCTGTCTGTCTGTCTGTCTGTCTGTCTGTCTGTCTGTCTGTCTGTCTGTCTGTCTGTCTGTCTGTCTGTCTGTCTGTCCGTCCGTCCGTCCGTCCGTCCGTCCGTCCGTCCGTCCGTCCGTCCGTCCGTCCGTCCGTCCGTCCGTCCGTCCGTCTGTCTGTCTGTCTGTCTGTCTGTCTGTCTGTCTGTCTGTCTGTCTGTCTGTCTGTCTGTCTGTCTGTCTGTCTGTCTGTCTGTCTGTCTGTCTGTCTGTCTGTCTGTCTGTCTGTCTTTCTGTCTATCTGTCTTTTCCTGACCGCAGGGGAGATATTTAAGCTTAAAGATAAAGCAACAACTAGTTCTCCCTCAGAGAATTCTAAACCAAATTCAAGTCAAGAGGTCAACTGCTTATCAGAAAAAGCTTGGAAAACATAAAGAACCATCTAAAAATGAGAAAATACATTCCTCTGGCTGAATCGATCATGTTGCTAAAGAGGTGGTCTAATGCAAACCAGACGTGACTGAACACGTCCACGTTCACCACAACACTGTTGACCAACATCCGTGTGTAGCAACATGTGTGACTCTTCACGCATGACGTTAGCTGGCACTGTGTGAACAAAGAGTATGGAGAAGGAAGATGTCGATCCATACCTGCCGACATTAGGCAGCTCATCCGGTGTACCGTATACGGCAGGGGTCTCAAACTCGCGGCCCGCGGGCCAATTGCGGCCCGAGGGATGATATTTTGCGGCCCCCTACTTGACATCAAAGTGTAGTGTTAATGTGGCCCGCGACGTTGCGCGAGAGTTGGACGTTTTATTTATTTTATCACTTGTAGGCTACCATAGCGCAGGCTCATGACAGCAACGTTATGTTAGTGACTTGGTTGAAACGTGATTCCGGAGTGATATCAAGTAAAGTGGAAGACAAATGCATCCTCGCTATCTCCTCTGACTGCGAGCAGTGCTCTGCATAAGCGGCTGGCTGCACTGCCACTGTCTGTGTCTGTGTACGGGTCTGGTCCAATCACATTCAGCATCCCGTCAGCGTTCCCCCCCCTCACCCACAGTCTGCGAATCAGATGCAGAGTAGGGGAGTAGGGCGGGTCTTCACGGAATGCAAGTCGTCTCTCTCTTTCAGTCCGAGTCAGTTGGCAGCGCATCTACAGTAAACTCGCTCCCAGTTTTATCTCTGTGAGATAAATGTAGCTACTAGCCTAGTTTCTAGCCATTTTCAAAGATGGTCAGTAAAAGAAAAGTCGAATTCAAAGGTGAATGGACTGAAAAATATGCATTCATCCTGAGTCCCAGCACCAAACCAATGTGACTATATGCCAAGAAACGGTAGCTCTTGTGAAGGGTGGCAATTTGAAAAGAATGTATGACTGAGTGATGGAGACCATGTTTGAAGGCAAACAAAAGCAAAGCCCCCTCAGATCGCACAGCAACCAGAACAACTGAAATACTGGCTGGTGATTTGATTAAACAGCTTTGTATTAGAATAAAAAAAAATGCACAGTGCATTTCCATAGCTGTGGATGAGTCCACTGACCCCACTGAGAAGCCTATGTTCTGAAGAACCATTCATGTTCTGAAGAACTGTTCATGTTCTGAAGAACTGTTCATGTTCTGAAGAACTGTTCAATTCTGAAATGTTATTGCTAAGGATTGAGAAGATTGGATCAGTTGTACTTTTTTTTTTAATGCTTGAAACCCTTTTTTTTTGGAATATTTAATGCGCCCAGCCTCACCCAGACTCTACCTCCAGCGGCCCCCAGGTAAATTGAGTTTGAGACCCCTGGTATACGGTACATCACGCCCGTGCGTGGGACGTGCACACATCGCGGCACTTTGCTCTCGTCTGTTGGCTCAGGGCTGCATTTTTCGCCGATCATCCAATACATTGTTGGAAACAAAAGTAAGGAGCAAATATTTTATTTCAGTGTGTTCAAACCTTTGTTTCTCTATTACATTAGCACTCAAAGTGTTTTTTCAGATTGTTACCTTTTCAAAAGAGACCAGACCCATGCATGTGCTATAAGTATAAAGTATAATAAATGGCTAATTACTTTGGGCATGTAATCGTCAGGCGTTTTATGCAAATGTTTGGTAAGCTTAAGGGGTTAAAAGAAGATCGTTTTCTGGGGCCTCACACACACACGAACACACACAAACACACGCACACACAACATCTTATAGGTTACCCCTAAAAAGTACAATGACTTTGAATGATTCTTTAGTTCATAACTCAACTTCATAAAAGTAAATGTCATGAGCACATTTCAACAAGAAATGTACAATAATGCAATAATGCATTTTAGAGAATTACCATCATCAATACCAAATAACTGTCATCAACTGCAAGGCTACTTGCATTGTGTGAGAGAGTGGTTGTTTCTCATGGGAGGGGAGAGAGAGAGAAGGGGAGAGAAAGAGTGAAATCTGCCCTGTAAATCTTTTCAATTGTGGGGCGTTTGCTAACGTTGCTTGTTGTTAGAAAGGACAATGTTTCACACCAGGTGGAGAAATGTGGATGAATATTCACTGAGGAGTTTTACATTCTCTCTGGATTGCCAACTTGCACAAAATATTTAAGCCCAGAGCCCTATTTTCTGAAAATACATACCTAAAATACATACCTAAGTAAATGGAAGATTGCTCCATTTGTACATCAATTTGCATGTTCTTGGTATCTAGTGACATCTATGGACCTCTGTGAATGTATTCCCAGTATCCGAAATATTGTGTCTATTACTAGGCTTGCTTAAATTGTGATGAAACAAATGAGAATATGAATTATTATTTTTCTTTGCATCTTTGACAGTGAATAACACCATACTAAAAATTACCAGACATAAAAAAAAAACGGCCACTGAGCTCGTTCAGTACCTTCTTGAGATCACATGTCCAAAAAAATCGAAGGAAATTAATGAAGGGAAGATGATTAAACAGATGGTTTTGTAGATACAGTACTGAATTCTGCCATCCTCATCATGCAATTTGAAATATTATTATATATAGAATATGAGGCCTATAAAAATAGACCTTATTATAGCAATGTTGCACATCTATGGATCGGGCCAAATCTAATCGTTCCAATGACACAGTTCGATTTGGATTTAGTAACACCAGGAGTGCATGAAGAACCGAGAATGAAATCTGTATTTACAGTCAGCTTTTTTTTTTTTTATAGAGACAGCTCCGTAATTTTTAAACCAAATTCAACACTGATGGTTGCTAAATGTTCACAGAAGGGAGACAAACTAACTGCGCTTCAAACTATGCCAATAACGTTCAGTTTTGTGATATATAATCCCGAGAAATCATAGAAATAAAAAATTATAATCAGGAAGTAATTTGTTTCCAGAAGGCTGGAGCACCCTAGGAGATGTAGTTTTTCGAAATCTCAACGCTCATTGAGAGCTCTGGATGCCCTGTGCTCATATGACTACAAATCATCATCATTCAGCGATTCGAAATGGCCGACCTCCGCGAAAATATTTTCACATTTCAAAAACTAAAATCTCACTAATAACACTTTAACCTATTGGTAAACAAACGTATTGCTGAAAATATACACTATGACTGCTGTTGTGACATGGTTAGGATGTTTGCTTTTTATTTTTATTTTTTATTTTTTTATTATTGCAAAACAAAAATTATTAAAAGTCAGTACTCAACACACAATGCATAATGAAACTAACAATCAAGGTGGCTAAAATGACATGCAAGTACAGAAACAGAAAACAAAAAAAAGTCTATAATAATATTTTACCGTGTACAGTGTATATCCAACGAAATTACCAATTATACCAATGCCTTATACAGGATATACCCCTAATACCTATTTTCTAAAACCATACACACATATGCTCCAGCTCGAACCCCCCCCTTCCGGACCCCTCCTTGGATAGTACCTCCATTATCCCTCACTCCTAACCAGACACTACCATTATAAGCTAGCTTTTATTCTCTCCACCACTTCTAACCACATTGACATTTTGGATTCGTTGAGACCCAGAATTCTTGCTGTAGATATTTCTTGATAAATCACATCGAGATATGTAAGAAACCAAACCTTCCGGCACATTTTTTCCGGTTGAAACCAGCGTGATGCGATCAGTTTTTTAGCTACTGTGATACCCGATAAAACCAATCTCTTTAGCTGTGGATTTACTGCAAACTCAAAAACATCATTCAATAGTAATACAGAGGGGTGTACTGGTATATTCCAAGATACGAGTTTTGATAATTGATGGGTCACATCTTTCCAGAATGCCTTAACTGGTGGGCAGTCCCAATACATGTGCATAAATGTCCCTTCGTCTCCATTTGTACATTGGGTGCATTTTGAGTCTTGTTTAAGACCCATTCTGTTCAGTCTTATAGGAGTCAAGTATGTCCTGTGAATATAGTTAAGATTGATTTGTTGATGGTCCGGGTTCCTTGATGTAAGACGGACATTTGCCCATGCTTCTTGCCAATCAAAGTCACTTTCCAGGTCTGGTATATCCCTCCTCCAGACAGAGTCTAGTTGGAGGGTTTCATACGAGGACGTTAGTAATTGATAATAAAAACCTGATACAAAACCTCTCGATGTCTCTCTTTCATAGAAGAATTTGTGGTATCTGTGGTGTTCAACTGGTATGTCTAATGGAACACCGTGAGACTTCAAACATAGCTGTAACTGTATGTAAAAAAGCCATGTGGACCCGGTGAGGTTAAACGTTGTGCATATTTCTCCATAACTACAAAAACCCTGGTTATTAAAAATATCCCCTAATGAGTGTATGCCTTGCTCTTCCCATATAGGGAATCTTATAGGACGTTTTTCAATTAAGAGTGCATTGTTATTGAATAAGGGAGTGTGATTATGCCATTTTTGTGGGTTAGGATATTTTTTTTGTGTTTCACGCCATATCCGGATTGCATGGGTAATTATGGGGCCAAATTTCCGCTCACAGTGCTTGATTGGTATGTTGTTTGATTGGATGTTTGCTCTTGAATACGTTTGAAAAAGAAAAAACTATAATTATGTCAGACAGTCTAGAGAGAATGATTTATGATGTGATGTAATTTGCGGTCCGGTACCGCACGGGTGGAAGAGGGTTGTGTATGAAGGAGATTAGAGGGTTTAATCTAATCTAATCTAATCAATCTCAATATAATCTGGCAACACTAATCTCACGCAGAAAGCTTGATTTAATTAATGTTTATCCAACTCAATTAGAAACAGTGTTTTTTGGGGGGAAACTGGGGGATTAGCAAGAGGAATGAAAAAGTGTGTTGGCTGTTATTGCTAATCTCACTCACCAAAAAGCATCTTGACAAACCACTGCATTGTCCAGTTATCTGAGGGGGCTTTAAGGACACAGACCCGAGTAGCTATACTTGACCCCAAAGTCAAGTAAACACACTGTGTCCAGGGTGCGACAGTGGCTCAGGAGGTTGAGGGGTCGTCTGGTAATCGGATGGTTCCTGGTTTGATTCCGACTCCTCCTTCCGGCAGTGTGTTGACACTTTAATGAATGAATGAAAACTTTATTTAACAGATTGCAGAATGGGTACAATACAGTACGGCTCAATACATACAATTGTTAAGGGGATGCAGACCTGAGAAAGACGTTTGTCTTGTTTCCATCAGGGTCCCCCATTTTCAATTCATATAGACATTTATGACATACACAACATACATGACATTTATGGCATAGGGACATATAGGTATTTAGTACTGATACATTTGTGACATAAGCAGTATTCAAATATACAGTACTGTTACCCCTAGATCCTGACAGAGTATATACATATGATGGGGAGGGGACTGTACATTAGGAGGGGGTGGGTGGGTGGGAGGGAAATATACATACGGCGGGGAGGGAATATATACGTGCGGTGGGGAGGAGACTGTCTATTAGGAGGTGGTGGGGGTTTTGGGCATTTACGGTGGCCAGTTTCGAATTGCAGCCTCCCATAGGTGCTCTTTAAGAGCGGTTTTGAATGTGGGCTTAACCCCTTAACTGTTCCCGATGAGCAGGTCGGCACCTTGCATGGTTACCTCTGCCGTCGGTGTGTGAATGTGTGAGTGAATGGGTAAATGTGAGGCATAAATTGTAAAGCGCTTTGGATAAAAGCTGTTATAAAATACAATGTAAAATACAGTCCATTTGCCAATTACAAATGACCTGTTGAAAAATGTATCAGTAAAGTATCAAAATATTAAAGTATTGTAACCTATTTACTTTCAGTTACTTTTGGATGACCTCAATGCCAAATATGAAAAAAGCCAAAAGAAAATATATCAATAACATGACTTTTACTTAAGTGTAAATGCCTTATTAAATTAGACGTGGAGTCGGGGACGGACTGGGCCAGAAAAATGGCCCTGGACTTTTTGACCCCCACCGGTCCACCACAAGCCGCCCACGGATATTCATCCATCCCAGTCCCATCGGAGAGAAATACAAACACACCAGCCCGTAATACCCCCACTTATAGGCTAAGCATAATGGATGGATCCTCTAGGGCAGTGGTGCTCAGACGTGGCCACCATCAGGAACCACGCTGACAAAACAATATTTCTGAAAGAGCCACATTACAAAAAAAAACACGTTTCTCAACCTAAGCAACACCAGACTATAGCCGATTTACAAGCGATGAAAAAGCACAATCATGTAGGCCGCGCTATACCAGTAGCTGTCGGCTACTGAAATGTATTGCCAACATCAAGTTTCAAGTTTCAAGTTTCTTTATTAGTTGTCATACAGAAGTACAGAATACTTTTATACAAAATGCTTCTTTCTGTTACGCTCCAGAGACTGTGCTAGACAAAAGGATAAGTATAGCAAGTATAAAATTGAAGTCACGTACGTAGACACAAGTGTTCAGTATGTACATATGTACAATGTTCAATGCAGAGTAGAAGTAACTGAGTTACCATACAATATACTATACAATATACTAATTACAATATACTATATAGTGCAAAGCAGAAATGGGATGAGGTACAATTTAGGTACAATTTACAGTAAGGTGTACTGAGTTATGGGTTGTAGTGCAATAAATATAAAGTGTGTCTAGGTGTTCTAAAGTGTGGAGAGTGGGTGCTGCAGTGAGTTGTTTGTTTAAAGTGAGTGTGTGCGTGTGGATGTGTGTGCTGTGAGTGCATTTGATGGTTGTTGCATAGTGTTATTGTTCGTTGAGCAACCTGGTGGCCTGGGGATAGAAGCTTCTTCTGAGTCTTTCTGTGCTTGCCATGAGACTCCGGTATCGCTTGCCTGACCGCAGCAGTTCAAAGAGGCATGGCAAAGAGGCATGGCACCCTTAACTATTAATATATGGCAAAATCACAAGCAGTGTTGTGTATTGTCATGGGTTCCCCTGGCAAGTCCCCCTGTAGTAGCCTATAGTCAGCCAATCAGCACAAAGTCCATTTATATAGTAAAGTCCAAAACAACTGTAATAGAGCCTATAGTCCATAACCATAGGAATATAATAATGTAGTGGGCAGAGCCTGAGTCCATAACTGCAGCTTTAGATTCTCTCTCCCCCAGGTGGGTGAACAGGAGGGAGAGACCGAGAGGCACACACACACACACACACACACACACACACACACACACACACACACAGACACACACACACACACACACACACACACACACACACACACACACACACACACACACACACACACACACACACACACACACACACACACACACACATAGAGGGAGAGAGAGAGGGGGAGGCACACACACACAAAATAGAGGGAGAGACAGGGAAAGGGGAGGCACAGACACACACACACAAATAGAGGGATAGGGAGAGGGGGAGGCACACACACAAAATAGAGGGAGAGACAGGGAGAGGGGAGGCACAGACACACACACACACACAAAGTAGAGGGGGAGACAGAGAGGGGAATGCACACACAAATACTGTAGAGGGAGAGAGAGAGAGAGATAGAGAGAGAGAGAGAGAGAGAGAGAGAGAGAGAGAGAGAGAGAGAGAGAGAGAGAGAGAGAGAGAGAGAGAGAGAGAGAGAGAGAGAGAGAGAGAGAGAGAGAGAGAGAGAGAGAGAGAGAGAGAGAACTTCAGGTTTATTGTGCAACAATATATTAGTTAGTAAACGGTTAGCAGGAGAACATTGTACGTAACCTATTCAGTGGGATATGTGACCCTGCTGCATCGCAGTGCTTTAGTAATAGGCTCTCCGCTGAACCGTGCTGAACCGTGCTGAACGATCTGAAGGGCCAGTTTGGTTCTGTTTGACTTTTTAACTTGTCAGTTATTTTGCCACAAAAGTCAATGACCTGGAGTTACAGTTAAAATAAACAAGACAAGATTAAAAGTAGTAACACAATAAGATAAAAAACAAAGGTAAAAACAGAGGAAATCACATAAAATACAAGATAGAAATGAAGTTAAAACCAAGCAGCTAAAACTGTTACAGGCTCATACCCAGTGATTAGCAATCATGGCTCTGAACTGAACTTGAACTTGAAACTTGTATAGGTTAGAGGGAGTAGTGATCTTTAAAGTCATTTGAGCAAGTCCGATAGGGTCCAAACTAAGATCCAATCCAGCAACGTTGTGATGTAAATTGGCAGCGTGCCAATAAGGGCTTTGTATATAAACAAATACCAATGATTATTGTGCCTTTCAGCAAGAGAAGACGCACCAACCTCATCATACAGGAGACAGTGGTGAGGGTCACCAGTGATGAATCTGAGGGCAGAGTGACAGACAAGTGACAGAGTCATGTGTTGAATGGAAGCTGCAGCATGTCTATAAATTACATCACCATGGTCCAAAACAGAAATCGTTATTGCAGTCCCTATTGCTATTTTTCCCATCTCCATCATTTAACGGACCGCATCAGAAAAGAGGTCGATGATACAGGCCACTTTTGTGGAATGGTCTTGCTCGACCTCCAAAAGGCCTTTGATACGGTCGACCTTACTATTACATCCTGCTATCGAAATTAAAGGCCATAGGCTTCAGCAGGTTGTCAATTGAATGGGTAAACTCCTACCTTTCGGGAAGGACCCAAATGGTCGATATAAATGGTACCTTTTCCTCCCCCAAGAATGTTAGCTGTGGGGTCCCTCAAGGGAGTGTGCTAGGGCCACTATTTTTTTTATTATATATTAATGACATGAAATCTGCCTGCATGTCTGACCTGTTTTTATACGCAGATGATTCTGCCATTCTTGTGTCTCACAAAGACCTAGGAGAGGTAGAGAAGACCTTAAGTAAGGAGCTTCAGAGTGTGGGAACATGGCTGGCCGACAATAAGCTGTCTCTCCACCTTGGGAAAACTGAGGCCATACTTTTTGGACCCAAAGTAAAGCTGCGAAGGTCCCCAGGGCTGAAGATCCAGGTAGGAGAGTCGGTGATTGCCGGTAATGATCCGGTAGTGTATTTAGGATGCACCTTGGACGAATGTCTCACAGGGGAGGCTATGGCCTTGAAAGCCCTGGCTAGGATAAGCCAAAGGACCAAATTCCTAGCACGTAAGTCTGAGATATTGGATAGTAAAACACTTAGGATGTTGTCAGGTGCCCTGATCCCTGATACGCTGCTTTCTTCTGGTGCACCCCAGAAAATAAAAAATTAATTTCAGACTGCCCAAAAACAAAATGATTAGAGTAGTGATGAAGCGTCCTACCCGCACTCACCTGGATGTAGCCATATTTAAACAACTTTAAATTCAAATTAAGTTTGGCCTTACCCATAAAATAATGTACAATAGGGTCCCCTCATATCTATCTAATTATTTTATGTGCTTTAGGGACACCCACTCATATGCAACCAGGGGCAGTTTAACTGACATCAAACTTTGCAATTTCAGGAGCTCAATGGGGGAAAATACCTTTCGGTACTCTGCAGCCTGTGAGTGGAACAAACTGCCAGTGTCCATAAAAACTATTGTCTCAGAAAGAATAATAAAAAAAAAAAATATGAAGAAATGGCTTAGTCATGCAGGATGATGATATATGGGGGTGTGCTGTAGACTTTGGGCTAGATCCACAAAGAATGGATTGCACGGAGCAAGTTGCACCCTTACTTACAATTCATTATGAATTGAAAATGGGGGACCCTGATGTAAACAAGACGAAAGTATTTCTCTGGTCTGCATCCCCTTAACAATTGTGTGTATTGAGCCGTACCGTATTGTACCCATTCTGCAATCTGTTAATAACATTTTCATTCAATCAATCACCATGCAGATTGATTGATTGATTGAATGGAAATTGTATTAACAGATTGCAGAATGGGTACAATACAGTACGGCTCAATACACACAATTGTTAAGGGGATGCAGACCAGAGAAAGACTTTCGTCTTGTTTACATCAGGGTCCCCCATTTTCAATTCATAATGAATTGTAAGTAAGGTGCAACTTGCTCCGTGCAATCCATTCTTTGTGGATCTAGCCCAATTTTGTTTGTTTGTGTTATTGTACGATTTTAGATTATATGTGATGGCTGTACATGTTGTGTACCGGTATTGTATGTAATTTTGATTGTGAAATAAATTCAATCAATCAATCAATTCATTGAGCTGTTATTAATACAACACAAAGATCAGTGTCACATCACTGGAGGACACATTCATACTCATTAACTCTCAAAAACCAAGTCAGACTATTACAGTTTTGGGATTTGGGAGATTATTGTGCATAATAAATCACCATTGTTTTGTGAAGTGTACCTTTAACTCGTTGTAAATCAGAACATAGATCTGTTTTACTTCAGAGTTTACAAGCATACCAGTTACAGCCACAAAGTACCGCACATACAAAATGGTGATGGGGCTATACTGATTTGTTTATATTCAGGTCACTGATTGGGTCTTTGATGTTAAATGGTAAATGGAGCATTTATATAGTACTTTTATCCAAAGCTTTACAATGTTGTTGTTCCTCACATTCACCCATTCACTCACACATACACACACCGACGGTGGAGGCAGCCATGCAAGGTGCCAACATTCTCATCAGGAGCAATTAGGGCTAAGTGTTTTGCCCAGGACACTTCGACACGCTTCCCGGGAGGAGAGGAAATCGAACCGGGAAGCATCCGATTACCAGACAATCGCTGTAGCTACATTAAATAGTTTGGTGGCTAATTTGAACAAAACCAAAGTAGCTCAAGCTATTAAATAAGCATCCAGTTAGGGTCAGGCAATGGGGTCAGGCAATTGATTGGTTTCCGCATAGGAGTGGGAAAAAATGTAAAGATGAAAAAAAAATTATAAAGAAAAGAAAAAAGGGCACCTTGTTTTTTGCATCAGGGCAAGGATGTCTTGGAACCCACATGTCAAAAAGAGTGGCATGGTCCTTTAACAACACAGGCCATGGCAAAATGATGGAAGATGATGAGTAGACAAAGGAAATGAGGGTGGACAGGGGGGGTGGGGGCGGTAATGTGATCTCTCTGTGTCTCTCCCTGACCTTGTTCACATCTCGCCAAAAACCTGACTTACAACCCCAAACTAAACATGATACCTTTCTCTCTCTCCTTCTCTCATCCACGCTCTCTCTCTCATCCTCTCTCTCATCCGTTATCTCTCTCCATCTCTCATCCACTCTCTCTCTCCCTCCCTCTCATCTTCTCTCTCTTCTCTCCTCTCTCATCCATTCTCATGTGCTCTCTCTCTGTCTGTCTCTCTCTGTCTCTCTCTCTCTCTCTCTCTCTCTCTCTCTCTCTCTCTCTCTCTCTCTCTCTCTCTCTCCCTGGTAATAAATCGCGGTGTAATTACCAGGCAGGATCAATAGCAGTCACAATCGCTCCTCTCCTCCGCTCTCTCCTTCGCTCACTATTGAATCTGACGGTAACGTGTTCATCCCTCGCTCTGCACCGCCGCTATAGATCTGCGAGTGATAGATCGCGCATCCTGTTTCACCATGCGTGCGGGAGCACGCACGCACACACACACACACACACACACACACACACCACACACACACACACAACACACACACACACACGCACAAAACACACACACACACACACACACACACACACACTACACACACACACACACACACACCGATGGGGGGTACAGGCCATAGCTTCAGTTGCTATTGGAGACGCCAGTTTAACCAGGAGACCAATAGAAGGTTTCCATTCTCTCTCAGAATTAGATCGCACACCTCTTTTCTCTCGCCAGAGGAAGAGAAGGACGAGCATAAGATGATGCGGTCACGCGTTGTGTGTGTGTGTGTGTCTATGTGTGTGAATCTGTGTGTAATAGGTAATCAATAATATTCCGGGGGAGTGTGTATGTGCATTTTGATATGCCTTTTCGGAC
>NW_028170628.1:0-18702 GCF_963971535.1 Notolepis coatsorum | reverse complement strand
AGCGCTGCTGACTGATTATTATGTTTCGCGTTTTTAACAACCAACGGTAGATTCACTCGTCACTGTACATGTATAAACAAAGCCCATACAGTTATGAAATGCGCTGAACTAGAAAATACATCTGGTAGTTCGTTTATGACGTTAATTAATAATAAACACTGTTAGGACTCTTAATAATAAACACTGTTACGACTATCTGACTCTTAATAATAAACACTGTTAGGACTATCTGACTCTTACTAATAAACACTGTGTTAGGACTATAAACACTGTTAGGACTATCTGACTCTTAATAATAAACACTGTTACAGTGTTAGGACTATCTCGATTCGCGAGTCACTACTGTAACTAGAAACTCTGGGTGTCACTGTACATTGAAATTGATTGAAACGTTTATTAACAGATTGCAGAATGGGTACAGTACAGTACAGCTCAATACATACAATTGTTAAGGGGATGCAGACCAGAGAAAGACTTTCGTCTTGTTTACATCAGGGTCCCCCATTTTCAATTCATCATAACATATATGACATACATGACATACAGATAGACAGTACTGCTACATCTATACATTTATGACATATCAGATTTGCAAATACAGTACTGTTTGTGATACAAAAGTGTCCAGAAAAGGAGTGTATATACATTTGGCATAGAAACTGTACATTGGAGGAGGTTGGTTGAGTGGGGTGGGGTTGGGTGGGTTGGGTGAGGGCTGTACATTGGAGGTGGGGGGGGGGGGGGGGGGGGGGTTGGGAAGGGGACACACACACATTTTACACTGTACATTGGAATATTGACAAAGCCTTACTTGGTCATTTACTGTACAACTAGGTTAGGACATTTGTAGGGGCCAGTTTCGAATTGCAGTCTCACGTAGGTGTTTTTTGAGAGTGTTTTTGAAGGTGGGTAGTGATTCACATTCCTTTACAGCTTTAGGCAGGGCATTCCACATTGATGTGGCATAATTGCGAAACGTGTTTAGTCCCTTGTTTGAGCCGAATCTGGGCTTTACATGATTTGTGGAGCTCCCTCTGGTGTTGTGATCGTGGTATTCACTGACCTTTGGGAAGTATTTTGACATGTACATGGGTACCTTGGTCGCGTAGTGTATCTTGTAGACCAGGCCCATTGCAAGTTGCTGTACTCTGTCGTCTACTCTAAGCCATCCTAGGTTGTCAAAGTGGGCAGGGGTGAGGTGGGTTCTAGGAGTCAGGTCAAGTAGTAGTCTGACTAGCTTGTTTTGAGATGTTTGTAATTTGTTTTTTAGTGCCTTTGAGGTGCTTTGGTACCATGAGGTGCAAGCATAGTCGTAGTACCCTTGAATGAGTGCTCCTGCTAGAGTCTTCAGGGTATTCTTGTTTACCAGAGAGGAGATCCGGTACAAGAATCGCGTTCGTTGGTTGACTTTTTTTTATTACATTGGATGCCATTTTGTCACAGGAAAGATTAGCCTCTAGGATGGAACCCAGGTAGGTAATTTCATCTTTCCTTGTGATAATATTGTCACCCACTGTAACCGAGAAGCCGTCGGTCTTGCTGAGTTTGTTATTTGAACCGAAGAGAATGGACTCTGTTTTGCCCATGTGTAATGATAGTTTGTTGTCGGCGAGCCATATGCAGATTTTGCCTAGTTCCGAGCTGAGGGCTTTTTCAACCTGTAACTTGTTCTTGTCAGAGACCAGCAGGGCTGAGTCGTCCGCAAACAGGAACAAGTTGCAGTCACAAGCTGACGACATGTCATTTGCATAAATTAGGAATAGTAGCGGTCCTAGTATGCTTCCTTGTGGAACACCACAGCTCACTGTGAGGGGGGGGGATAGTGTACCGTTTACTTCCACCATCTGTTCCCTCCCCTCCAGGTAGGATTGTATCCAGCTCACTGATAAACTATCAAAACCAATTGCTTTTAGCTTGTCAATCAGAATGGTGTGATTGACAGTGTCGAAGGCCTTTTGTAGGTCCAGCATGACCATGCCGCAGTATTTGCCCGCGTCCACCTCTTGTTTGATGTGGTCGTTCAAGTAGAGAAGGCATGTGTCAGTGGAGTGGGATGTTCTGAAGCCAGATTGGAATTCGTAGATTAGATTTTTTTCCGCGAGGTACTTTTCGATCTGTTCGTATACTATTTTTTCCATGACTTTCGAGATGGATGTAAGGATAGAAACAGGGCGGTAGTTACCCGGGTCTAATTTGCTGCCCTTTTTGTGCAGGGGTGTTACTCTCGCAATTTTGAAGTCCTTGGGGACGTGTCCCTGTTTTATGGAGAGGTTTATTATGTGTGTGATGACTGGGGTGATGGCTGCTGCTGAGTCTCTGAGGAATTTGGAGGGGATGTTGTCATGGCCAGTGGCCTTGTTTGGTTGGAGGGCGCTCAGTTTTTTGAGTACCTCATCTGTAGTTACTATTTCCAGTTTGAAGTCGTCTTTGTGGACGCCTAGGTTCTTGTAGTATGCTACTATGTGTTCTACCCCATACTGCCCTGAGTGGGAGGGTAGTTTGTTTACCAGTGTTGTGGCTATGTTTGTGAAGAAAGTGTTTAAGTAATTGGCTACATCCAGCTTGTCTGTGATGAGCGTGTTGTCCGTCTTTATGTTTATGTTTGAGAACCTGGTTTTGAGTTTTTTACTGCAGCCTAGTTGATTGTTGAGTAATTTCCAAAGTTCACGTGGTTTATTTTTGTTTTCCTCGGTTTTGTTATTGATGAAATTCTTTTTAGCAGTTTTGATCATGGAGTTTACGTCATTTCTTAGTCTGTTTCTTTCTAGTTTGAGTTCAGTCACGTGGTCTTGGAGTTCACTGCTCGTGCTTTTGGTAAGCTTTGACTGACTTTTACGAAACTCAGAGCATTTTTTGTCTCTGGCTTTCATAGCGGTCAGTATTTCAGTGTGCATCCATGGCTCAGCGCGATTTTTTACCCTGGTGGTTCTTAGGGGGGCCATGTTGTTTAGTATTGATGAAAATTTGGTTTTGAAGCCAAGCCAAGTTTCTTCAACCAGTGTACCATTGAGTTCATCTGACCAGTCCAGACTCTCCAGTTCAAGGTTAAAGGCCTCGCTAGAGTAGGTTTTGAGGTCTCTAGATGTGACTGTTTTGTGACAGCCAGCCTTTAGTTTTAGCTTTTTGCGGGTACAGAATATCATATAATGATCACTTAACCCGCATGCTATAACCCCTTTATTGGAGATCTTGGACTTGTCAGAGGTCAGTATGAGGTCAATGGTAGTCTGAGTTGATTCACATATCCTTGTGGGTTGGGTGATTAGTTGGCTGAGGCCGTGCAGATCACAAAACCTATTGAAGGATTTGAAGACGGGTGCATCTTTTTGTTGCATATCCGTGTTCCAATCCAATTCCACATCAGTGTGGAACTGTAAGCTGTAACATTATTTCGCGTTTTTAACGTCAGCGGGGCGATGCGGTGGTTTGTCCCCGGCTTCCGTGCACCGCCGCCGGCTCTACTCGGTCCAGCTCCAGCAGCAGCGACCGTGCTCCGTTGTAGAACGAAGCCCTTCAATGACAAGCACTCTCATATTTTGCGAATGCATAAACTATATCTTAAATTATGGCTATGTGTCTAATATGGCTGTCGCTTATCAATGACTTCGCGACAGCCATATTAGACACATCGCCATAATTTAAGATATAGTTTATGCATTCGCAAATATGAGAGCTCTGTCATTGAAGTGGGTGGTGGCAGTGTAACAGCGTTCACCCTGATGTAAAGTAGCGATTTTTATTGTTTTGTCATGACAACCCAATTACATAATCCAACATATGTGTAAAGAAACAACATATTCCAGTTAACGGTATATTTTTTAATGATTCATTACGGTATAAATTAGGTTAAAGCTGTGGAGGCTGCTTGCTGAAGAGCCAGCGGGGCGACGCGGTTGTTTTTTCCCCGGCTTGCGTGCGCCGCCCGCGGCTTGACTCGGTTCAGCTCCAGCAGCAGCAGCGGCCGTTCCTCCGTTGTAGGAAGCCCTTCAATGACAAGCGCTCTCATATTTTGCGAATGCATAAACTATATCTTAAATTATGGCTATGTGTCTAATATGGCTGTCGCTTATCAATGACTTCGCGACAGCCATATTAGACACATCTAATTTAAGATATAGTTTATGCATTCGCAAATATGAGAGCTCTGTCATTGAAGTGGGTGGTGGCAGCTTACTAACAGTAGCGATTTTTATTGTTTTGTCATGACCAAACATAATCCCAACATAGATAGGAGGTGTACTGTATGTCAAATGTCGGTCATGTGGTGGAAGAGTTTAGTACAGTCACACAACAAAACACCGCTGTAGTCACAACAGAACACCGCTGTAGTACAGTCACACAACAGAACACCGCTGGTTCGACCAGCGCTTCTGCCTGCCGCGTCTCTCTTGCCGCAAGGGCGTGTGCTAGTGGATTGATTGATTGGCCGTGTGGCCAATCAGAGAAACGCTGAACGAAAAGCTGAACACAAGTTGGTTGCCTTTAATATTCACGCGTCCCCTCCGCTGGCCTGAGATCCACCAGCAGGACCCACTGAGCTCTCTGGCGGTTCAGGAGCGCCATCTGGTGGCCGATCGGCGCAATCGCTTAACAGGATGTGCCATAGAGGTTGTGCTAGACGTCCGTATTACTTCCGGGCACTCGCTATAGGTCCCGGGACTCTGGCTCGTCACGCTACACAGTGATCGATTGCCAATAACTCGATAAACAACATGATTTGGACGTATATACCATTATACAAGCTGGAGATGGACCGGGTAAATTTACATCCCATAATGATAAGATTTCTACTCTACGATGATCGCCCAACGGCGCGCGGAGACTGGGGTGAGTTTTAGCGTGTAACGTTACCGTCTTCGATACTAACTGCTATTATCAACATTTGACCCACATTAGATGATTAGTATAACGCTGCCCACGGAATTATAAACGCCCCCTAGCCCATCCGGTCAACATCAGATGACGTGTAGTAACTTCTAGAAGTACGTCTAGTTGGAATTTTTTATATCGCGCTGATTGCCATAAAACTGTATTGCATCATCAATATAATGCATTTGGGGCTATAGATCACGTTCTGGAGAAAGCTGCAGAAAGAGATGAAAACATACTTATACATTAGACCATACTTTACTATGAATATGTGAATGAAAAAGTTTAACGTTGCTACACAATGAACAATACATATAGGACTTTGAATGGGCCCTAATAATGGCAATGTAGCAATAGAATTTAAAAAGTTATAGCCCTGCAAAGAAGGGGAACTTCTCCATAGACAAATAGAGCCGGCAACCTATGGTATATCATGAATTTAACCCAAGGCAACCAAAGTGTTAATGATGTTACAATATTTTTGATAATGAACTGAAATATTTATTATCATTAACTATCAAGTTCGTTATAGTGTACATTTTGGCTACTTCATTGATCATCATCATTGATCGTACAGAGAGGGGACGTTACAGTAGATGATAGATGCAGGGTAGATGATAGATGCAGGGTAGATGATAGATGCAGGGTAGATGATAGATGCAGTGTAGATGATAGATGCAGTGTAGGTGCAGGGTAGATGCAGGATAGATGCAGGGCAGATGTAGGAAAGTTGATAGACGCAGTGTAGGTGCAGGGTAGATACAGGATAGATGAAGGATAGGTGCATGGTAGATGCAGGATAGATGATAGATGCAGGGTAGGTGCAGGGTAGGTGCATGGTAGATGCAGGATAGATGATAGATGCAGGGTAGGTGCAGGGTAGATGCAGGATAGATGATAGATGCAGGGTAGGTGCATGGTAGATGCAGGGTAGATGCAGGGTAGATGCAGGGTAAATGCAGGGTAAATGCGGGGTAGATGCGGGGTAGATGTGGGATAGTGGAGATATAGATGAGGGATAGATGAGACCCATCTTTTTTCTCTCTCTCCTTCAACCTACCCTGATCTCACCTGGTCGGGGACTGACCCTTAGATTCATCTGTCTAGTTTAACTAGGATGTCTATTTGCTCCCATGTCTGCTTTTCTGCAAAAAAATTGTCATCTTGTGTGTAATGTACTATGTGACAAACAGAAACAGAAACTGAGACGTGGTTGCAGGTGAGCTGTGATGGTGTGTTTTGTGATATCTGGTAACCAAGGTGTAATAAAGAACAGTCAGAGGGCTTGTCAGGACATATCATCAGAGAGGGAGAGGGAGAGAGGGAGAGAGATAGAGAGACACAGAGAGAGAGAGGAATGCTACAATACCAAACAGAGGTAGGCTACGGAAGCCCTAAGAGGCCATACATTCATACATTTTATGTACTCCGTTTTCCCGTGATAACGAGTTAATTTACGAGTTAATTTTTTTATTTTGTTTTCTCGAGATCTCTAGTTATTTATGTCATTATCTCGAAATAACAAATGTTGTTTTGCCGAGATAACGGGATCATTTTCTCGCGATCTCGAGAAAACGAAACGATAGTCTAGTATATTAAATCACTGCAGGAAACATCATTCAGTGTAGCAATGTCAGAGGAGCAGGAGGATATTGATCACCGTAATAATAATAATAATAATAATAATAATAATAATAATAATAATAATAATAATAATAATAATAATAATAATAATAATAATTCATTGTATTTGTAAAGCGCTTCTCAGGAACCCGAAGTCATGTCACATATCTCTTCAATCAAGGCCTGACACAGGCTGAAATAGCTTTATGCCTTTATGCCAGATAATATACACATTAGTGTGCGTCATCTAAGAAGACGGCTAGCACACACAACCGCAGGGGGGGTATTTCACGAAGGTGGCTAACTGAGTAAGCCTGACTTCTGCACTGAGTAAAACCCGGAACAGCTCTTTTTACTTTAGTCCATGTTCCAGATTTAAAGAGGTTCCAGGTTTTATTAAATGTTCGCTAAAGAAGCACAGAATCAGATCTTCTAATTAAATCCACCTCATGTCGTTCTGTGCTTCTGATGACTGTTTTTTTTGGTCTGTCGCGCCTCGCTATATGTCTCGCTCTATATTCGAGATAATGACATAAATAACTCGAGATCTCGAGAAAACAAATTAAATTAACTCGTTATCACGGGAAAACGGAGTAAATAAAATGTATGAATGTATGGCCTCTTAGGGCTTCCGTAGTAGGCTATGGTACAATCTGAGCCCGTTTTATAGCAGACGCTGGCGTAGGAGAATTATTAGATTATTATTAATTAGATTCCACCACTAGCCATGATTCCACATTTAACATCTGAGAGTCTAGGAATGTGGTGTAGAGCGTGAAACAGAGATAGTTAAAATCAAATAAAAAATAAACAAAGTCATGTGTGACTAAAATCGATTTAGTCCTAATCAGGAATAAAAACAAAGAGGGTCTGGAATTGACTCTTGAAATCAACTCCATCAATTACCATCATGTGGAAGCAGAATCTGACTCAACTCCAACATTTCTGGAATTGAATAGCCCAGATGTAACAGATCCATAGCTGCTATGCAGAATGTAACAGATATATAGCTGTTAGTGAGCATTAACAGAACGTAACAGATATGCTGTTCTATGCCTTCCTCACCAGCTGTGGCATGCTGGGGAGGCTACATCAACTCAAGGGACACCAACAAGCTCAACAAGCTGGTGAGGAAGGCTAGCTCCGTGGTGGGAGTCGAGCTACCTAGACTTGAGGTGATGGTAGAGGGGGGGATGATAAGGAAGCTGGCTGCCATCATGGAGAACCCCTACCACCCCCTCTACGACGAGCTAGTCAAGATGAGAAGCTCGTTCAGCCACAGACTCATTCCCCCCCGACACTCAACTAACCGCCTCGGACAGTCCTTCATACCAGCGGCCATCAGGCTCCACAACAGTGGGCAGCGACTAGCAGCCTCCAGGCTCCACAACAGGGGGCAGCGACAGCGACTGCTACCAGACATTGACCTGGGACTTATAGGAACCCAAGGAGGACAACCTACACTACCTTAGGCTTACTGCACCCTATGTGGATACTGTGATACTGTGAATAATGTATATTTCAGTGGATACCGTGATACTGTGAATAATGTATACTCAGTAGATAGTAAATTATAACACTACCTCATGCATACTGCACCTTATGTGACACTGTGAATAATGTGAATATTCCTCAGCTAGTCAGATAGTAAATTATATTGACCATATTGATCAAATTGTTTACACTGCCTGTGTTGTTTTTTACTACCTGTATACTGTGTTGTTTTACTACCTGTACCCCCCCCCCCCCCCTCCCCCCCATGCTGCTATGATGCCTGAATTTCCCCAAGGGGATCAATAAAGGAATATCTTATCTTATATATATAGCTGTTAGATAGCAGGATATAACAGATATATAGCTGTTAGTCAGATGAATCTAACATATCTATAGCTGTTAGCTAGCATTATCAGAATGTAACAGATATAGCTGTTAGCTAGCAGGATATAACAGATATATAGGTGTTAGCTAGCAGAATGTAACAGGGCTATAGCTGTTAGCTAGCAGAATGTAACAGAGCTGTTAGCTAGCAGGATATAACAGATATAGCTGTTAGCTAGCAGAATGTAACAGGGCTATAGCTGTTAGCTAGCATTATCAGAATGTAACAGATGGCTGTTAGCTAGCAGGATATAATCTGTTAGCTAACAGAATGTAACAGATATATTAGCTGTTAGCTAGCAGGATATAACAGATACAGAACGATTGTTGTACATAATTTTTTTAACATGGTTGGCAAGAAGAAAAGAAAGTAACATGGTAAAAAATAGTATAGTCATAATAACTGTTGGTACAATCTATATTGTCTCCACTTGCCGTCTGTGTATACTGGCCTTAACAGACCACTTTAGCTGCTTGACGAAAGTAACAGGTTCTCCTCTATCTCTCACTATGCTGTGATGTTGGGCTTGGCTCTAAAAGCAGACTTCAGCTTGGCTGTCTTTGAAGAGCAGAGGCCAGACTCACACTGCTGAGCCTCAGCTACATCCAAAGGAACTATCAAGATTGAACTCTAGTGGTGTGTAATCTAATGGATAGAATGGGTATTACAGGTCAAAGTTGGCTGGTTGGCTGCTATAGAATGTTTGAAAGGGTTGTCATGAAGGTGGTGTGCTACTACAATGGAAAAGGCATCTACTGTATGACCAGAAGATTCCAGCCATGAAACCATTTTAATGTCTCTGTTCATATATCATCCATAACAAATGCCTGAGGCAGTTTTCCATAGAGTGTTTTCACAGCGCGTCATCAAACCGGAGGTCGCCCCTTTTGGGCGATACTGAACGTATCCAACGCAAGCGAACTAGCAACTGTTCCTGGTCATTGTTGCTCAAAATGGTCAATTATTGCCGTGTTTTTGGCTGTACTAATCGGTCGGACCGGAAAAAGCATTTGGAGTACTTCAGATTGCCAAAAGCTATTACAAATCAGGGAGAAGAGTGCAAAAAAGGAGGCGAACACCCCTCTCCTCTACTCTCCCATCTGAACGAACTACCAAAGTAATGATCAGCATTTCGATCCAAACATTTGTACTAGTAGACTATTAGAAAAAAAATTCAAATGTAAAGATCAGTCGATCTAGTAACGTTATTGAATTGCCTACCTTGGCTTTCACAATACACATGACATGTCATCGATGAGCTGATACTGTGCCTCGCTCACCCATCCACACACCAGGCAATAGGCAATAAATAGTAGGAATAGGCATCCAAACATTTGTAAGATTTGAGGTCTTCATCTGTGTATGGGCTTGGTGAAAAAATGAGGTAGTATGTCGGGATGGGCAATAGAAGGCAGAATTGTCGGTCGTAACTCCAGGATGAAGGAGCCAGCTCGTATGGATCTTCACCACCTATTAGTCTAAGTTTATGAGAATATCGCGCCCTTTCCTGCCGACTAAGTCCGTCTCTGTATGTAACAGAGCAGCTTCCATGCGTTTTCCTGTACTTCTTTTGGGTTTAGACATGTTCAAATGGTCTTAAATCTTAAATTCAGCGTGCAATCACCCGTTGTTTATGTCAATGTTTATCACCAAAATGGCTGTGCATCAGGTTACTGACCAAATCGTGACGTCGGTGCAAACACTCTGTTGGATTGTAAAGTGCAGTATCATTAAGTTGTCATCAGAGACATGAATCTATCTCACATCCCGAAATGTCAGACGAAACATTTACCATTCATTAAAACAGTAGGCTCATTACATCGTTATGATACACCGACCAAAAAGGTCCCTTTCTATATGTTCTAGGGGTGTAACGGTACACAAAAACCACGGTACCTCGGTTTTGAAGTCACGGTTCGGTACGGGTTTTCGGTACAGTGGGGGAAAGTTGGGCTTTCCATGTTCCACTCAGGGGTGATGTAGTGTGCAGTAACAAATTGTACTTGTAGGGCTGTCAAAAAATATTCTATATTGAAATTAATAATCGACTTGTAAAAAAAGAAAGAAAAAAAAGAATTATATTAGATTGTGAAAAGAACTGCCTCCGGTGGGCGGTTGTTAGTGGTTAACTCAATCAGCGCCGGAGCGATATGCGTGATGTGTGGTTAAAAGGCCGGCGCTCTAAAGTATAGGAATACGTGGCAGTGTTTGCAGGGCTATAACTATATTCTATATTATAGCTATGGATACAATACTATGGCCCATTTGACATTGAGTATCTATCGTTCAATTTGTGAAAAAGAAAAAAAAATGTCATCGATACATTCCCGTTTTATACCGTGGTGAATATAAGTATGTAGAGCCATATGAAATCCGCGATCACGGAATCGCGGACGGAATCGCGGAATTGAGCAATAAAAATGGAATTACCTGTTAAACGTGGAATATTGCAGAATTTGCCATAATTTGGACTGTAATTCCGTTTTCGGGATAACGGTGGAACGTTTGGTGCAAAGCAAACATGACCGGGACGCTAAAGCGTGTTACACCGCGTGCGTCACTTCCACACTGCTTCACAACAACACAGCAATGTCCAAGCGTGTAGCTGCTCCGGTATTAACAGCATCCAAAAAGCTACGAAATACCACACTAAACCCTAAATTCAGAGCAGAGCAGTATCCGAATGATTTTTATGCCTCCGGCGATAAGTTGTTTTGTAAATATTGTCAACATACTGTGATTGGACCCGCAAAAATACGTGCGATGATCATTTGGTCTCGAAAGGGCATGTCAAAAACAAGGGGAAACACTGTGCTTCCCAAAACACTATAGATGGAAATGATAGCTTCTAGAAGTTCTAGCTAAATCTGGTGCACTCATCCATTTGTTTAATGCAAACGATTGTCATTATACACTGCCCTTTATAATCTAAATAAACTTAAATAGCTATGAAACGTTACAGTACATAGGACTACAGATGGAAATGATAGCTTCTTGCTAAATCTGGTGCACTCATCCATTTGTTTAATGCAAACGATTGTCATTATACACTGCCCTTTATAATCTAAATAAACTTAAATAGCTATGAAACGTTACAGTACATAGGACTATAGATGGAAATGATAGCTTCTTGCTAAATCTGGTGCACTCATCCATTTGTTTAATGCAAACGATTGTCATTATACACTGCCCTTTATAATCTAAATAAACTTAAATAGCTATGAAACGTTACAGTACATAGGACTATAGATGGAAATTATAGCTTCTTGCTAAATCTGGTGCACTCATCCATTTGTTTAATGCAAACGATTGTCATTATACACTGCCCTTTACAATCTAAATAAACTTAAATAGCTATGAAACGTTACAGTACATAGGACTATAGATGGAAATGATAGCTTCTTGCTAAATCTAGTGCACCCATCCATTTGTTTAATGCAAACGATTGTCATTATACACCGTCCTTTATAATCGAAATAAACTAAACTAAAGGTGCCTAAATTATGCATTACTATATTTCATCACAATATAATAGATATAGCTAGGTTACTGACGTTGTCATTGTGATAATGTCAGTAGTAGCTAGCTGTATCTATTGTTTACACTTGAAATATGTATTTTTATTTTGTCACAATATTAATTGAAAAATATTGTGTAAAATTGAACTGTGTTTCTGAGTTGCAGCACTTAAAAACATTAAAAAAGACTGTTATATCTTATTGAATTGTGGACATTTATTCATTCCCACTTATTAGACACAATTTCTGATGGTAAAATGAGCGTAAAAAGCAAAATACAGAATTCTGCAATATTAAAACGGAAAAAAACGGAATTTGGGAAAAAATAAAATGGAATTTGGAAAATAATAAAACGGATTTCATATGGCTCTATAAGTATGGTTTTAGAGCGGTCTAGGGTAATTCCTGGGAGGCTGGTAATAGCCCGCAACGTGTATTATACTAAATGCATTGGCGTTTTGTCCCTACACACGCTACAATACAAAAATCAAATGCATATGATAAGTATTATGTTCCATCATGAATGCATGAAAGGGTGGGGGGGGGGTCGTTTTTTGATGCGTTGATCGTCACCAACGGAATACGTTGTGGACTAACGTTAGACACATACGCTCAGAGTGCAATGAAGACATTCTTGGATTAATGCAAGATTGATATCATATAGCCCTTACCTTGACTAGGATGTACCCCAAAAAGAATATTCCAATTATCTGATCGCCATTCCAAGTATTGATGTCCATCGTGTCGCCAACAAAATCCACCACACAACATGCATCGGTAGTATTTGATTCTTCTCAAACCGAGCATTATAACTGCTCATCTTGCCCGGAGAAAAATAGCCGACCCAGACCCATATAATCGACGCACAACCCAAGACACAAGGTTTCAAAGGGTGCTCGATACCGCCGCCTGGTAGGATGCGGCCGGTATTGCACTTTTGCGATCTCAGACTCATTCCCTATGATAACACCAGGCTCCCTGGATGGATAATGAATGGAAATATCGAATAAAAGAAATAACGATGAAAACCTGTCTTTTCTCGGGTTTGGCGCTCAAGTGTTGGCGAGTTAACCCGACTTTACTCGGGTATGGCGCCCATTGAGTTAACATACCGTTGTATTCATTCGGTACACAGCCGTACTGAACCTAAGGTCCGTCCAGTACTGAAACGGTTCGGTACGGACACGTGTAATAATGTTCTGATTCTATTCTATGTAAACATCACCCTAAACAACTGGAATGTCAAGTCCTCTCTGCAAGGATTAGAGGAGCGGGTTGTTGAAGCCACCTTTGATCCTGACGCAGATCTCAGCCTCATCATCCTACACGCATGCACGCACGCACACACACACACGCACACACACACACACACACACACACACACACACACACACACACACACACACACACACACACACACACACACACACACACACACACACACACACACACACACACACACACACACACACACACACACACACACACACACACACACACACACACACACACACACACACACACACACACACACACACACACACGCACACACAGCCCCATTTATTTTAACTGATGCAAGAGGCCCAGGCTAAAAGGTAGATCAACCGGTAACTCTCTCTCTCTCTCTCTCTCTCTCTCTCTCTCTCCCTCTCTCTCTCTCTCTCTCTCTCTCCTGATTCAATATAAAAGTAGCTCTGAGACTGCAACAGGTGTCCCATTGAAAAACACGTTATCGCTTTATGTGTGTGTGTGTGTGTGTGTGTGTGTGTGTGTGTGTGTGTGTGTGTCTGTGTGTGTGTGTGTGTGCGTGCGTGTGTGTGGCCATGTTATCTGGTTACCAGTCAGCTAACGGCCACAGCGGGAAGTGAAACTATGTACACAGACACGTGCACTGCACACAGACACAGACATACACACACACTCTGTGTGAAACCGCAGCTGGAGGAACAAAGCCTCAGGCCATGTCCAGACGAAACCGATTTCGATCGTATCAGTCAAAGTATTTGATCGTATGCACCTTTCATCCACACGGAACTGTGTTGTGGCAGCCTGAAGACGCTATTTTCTGAAACCGGCTTCCAGAGTGCGCAAATCTGAAGACACTCCCCTTGCGTGGCCGTCTTTACAAGCGATACAAGTCTTTTCCTGAACCGTTGACGCGATAGCCCACCTCTCCCTTAACCCGCATGTGCAAACTCAGCCAACATCACAACCACCGTCGACAACAGGATTGACATCTCCCTTACAGTGTTACAGAAGCTATTGAGCTTGATCGGGCTTTTACAGCTAAATGTACTTTTTCTGAAAACCCAAGTAGTAGCCAAGCACATACTGTTCCATAGCATACGCCTTCAGTTGATCATGACAAATCCTCTCTTACCTTGACGATTAAAAAGCCTCCATCATTTAGTAAATAGTATTCCCATGGCTGGTGTTGAGGTGTTGGTGTTACAGTGGTTTCCTGAGGTAACGTTAAATACAGACAACGTTTGCTAGTCGAAAGGACTGGACACAGGGACAAGTTAAACATCAATCAATTAATTTAATACAACACAGGTAGTTTGAGCTGCCTCCGACCGCACCACGGGGCTATTATATTATATACGGCTTTCTCTATCCTGCCGATTAAAATCAGCAGCTCTTCCTCCTCCTCCTCCTCGTGTAGTTGCATTTGCGCTGCGGTGTAACACACACACACACACACACACACATATAATACATACTGTGACGAGCCTGGTGGTGTTCAGACTCGTCACAGTTAAAAAACAAACTAATTCAACTGTCCACACAAGCACAATTTCAATCAATAAAAGATATTTATTGAATAAGGCGAATCCAGTTCAATGGGCAATTAGGCTGAGGTTACACCTTTCGTATCATCTTCGTATTGTTTTCTTATACGCATCGCCGCGTATCGCCGCGACGTCATGCGCCTCGAGTCACACTTTCGTTTTTTTTTTTCGTTTTTGTCACCAGAGCACACTGATGTAGTACACTGCCAAAGCAGTAGGTGGCAGTAGGTGGCAAACATGAAGGCAATTTCAACCAATCAGAACGAATGTGCCAATACACTTCCTGGTGGAAGCTCCAGCAAAGAAAATGTCAATAAGGCAGGCGCCTATGCCGCGCCACCATCTTGCTTTACTCAATGCAGCAATAATTTTTCAGCAAAGCCTAATAAAAGTGCAATAAACAAAACGGATACATTCACTGTGTGTTCTGCCTGTCATTTGTTGATGAAACAAAACTAACATCAACACAAGTGACCACCAAGAGCGGATAGTTTAGGCTAAAAAACGATCGGTAGCATTGTAGCATTGTTAGCTGCATGCTAACGTCAATGGAGTATGCCATTATAACAATATAGCATTGTGGCTAGAAGCTAACGTTAGCTCACGCTACTTAGCCAGCATCAAAACTGATGATATCGCGAGCTATCAGTAGTTAGATAACATTAGAGACAACGCTGTGTGTATTAAACAAAGGTGAATAGATGACTGGGCCATTTTGTTTAATGCTTCTTAAGTTGAAAGAGGAACTCTGAGCTAACAGGGTCTGAATCCTGATAGCTCACGTTAGCCAGCTGCTGATGCAATCGGTAATGCTAGCAGAATGAATGGATGTAAACTTTATTTAACATATTGCATATGGGTACAATACAATACGGCTCAATACAAACAATTGTTAAGGGAATGCAGACTGTTGTAGCTTGGACTGGGGTCCTTATAACAATAACTTGACAACACATGGTAGCTGAAGCTATTTGGGACACGGAGCTCTGTCCCAAACACACACACTGTACACAGGAAGGGCACGCAGATGGTATCTACTGCGCATGGGCGTTTTCGCAACAACTGCTCCGTGCTGACTACACGCTGTATTCCTGGCGTTTTTTTTGCGTATCTCCAAACGCAAACACAATTTTGCGTTTCAGCCGTATCCACAAAAAAACGCCAAAAAACGCATTTCTGTGTAGATAGGACATGAAACGTCGTCAAAAACGTATAAAAAAACGCCAGGAATACACTAGTCTAACCATAGCCTTAGAGTAGTTGTAATACAGTCCAAGGGCAAAAACACAAAAACAGGCTCTCGTACAAAAAAGGGATTGTTCAATACTCAGAGTTTGTCTTCCGGTCCAGTACACAAGGGGGTTTCTCACAGCCAGTCTAGGGTCCAGTACACAATGAACACCTTCTCGCCTTCACCTCTCCTCTCAACAACCTCTCACCTTACAAAACTCTGTATCTCAATCTCTCTCTCTGTACTTCGCTCCTACCTCACCTCCACTCAACAATACTCTATCTGTCCTAGTGTTTTATGTTATGTGTGTCTGGTGTGTGTGTGTGTGTGTGGGATGTGGGTGATCTCGTGGTGCACACAGGTGTGTTCTATCAATCCTAATCAGCTGCCTAATTGCTTCTCCTCTCCCTCCCGTGGCAGTAGTGTCTGCCGTCCTTCATGTAGCCATGGGACGGGGGATGATATCTGCCACAATACATATACCTATATTTCCAAAAATTGAACAAACACTTGAAAACACAAAGAATAATGGACACTTTCAGATAAAAAGTGACGTTAAGAAATACACACACTGGGTAGCGCAGTGGAGAATGCACTCGCCTACCACCGCAGAGACTCTGGGATCGAATCCAGCTGTCAGCGGTACCTTCCGGCTTGGTCAGTCGTCCCTACTAACACAATTGGCAGTGTTAGCGGGTGGGAAGCCGGCGGGTATGCTCAAACAAGGGACTAAACACGTTTCGCAATTATGCCACATCAATGTGGAACGCCATACCCCAAAGCTGTAAAGGAATGTGAATCACTACCCACTTTCAAAAACACTCTCAAAGAACACCTAAGGGAGACTGCAATTCGAAACTGGCCCCTGCAAATGTCCTAACCCAACCCCCTCCAATGTACAGTAAATGACCAAGTATCAGGGTTTCCGTTGTCCGGTAATTACCGGTATTTGACCGACAAAATCTGTTGAAGTCCCGACATATTTAATCTCTCAGGTCATAATGTCCGGTGAAAATAATTCCCTCTAAGCACAATTTGATTATTTGAATTGTATTAAAATAGGCTAAAATTAAATAGCCTATGCGATGAACGAAACAATCATTACATTTGTTTCATCGTTGCTTCACCAAGCAGGTCTAATAATGACAACGATGTTGTCAGCGGGAGCTTGGTGGTAGATTTGCGAGAAGCATGCAGCTGCAGAGCCGCAGTCTCACAGAGCTGTCCCTGCTGCAGTACTCCAATTCAGCCATTGGCAATTCAGCTGTTGGGTGGGGGGCGCTGCTGAGCGGTCCCCAGACCGGACCTGAAAACACCCCTGCTCTGCGGGTCTGCAGCTGCATGCTTCTCGCAAATCTACCACCAAGCTCCCGCTGACAACATCGTTGTCATTATTAGACCTGTACTGTACTGTACCCATTCTGCAATCTGTTAATAAAGTTTTCAATCAATCAATCAATTCAATCAATATGTGTCCTGGTCGTTGTAAACTGCGGCTCCTACTGGTCGGTCGGGGCGCCTGTTCAGCAGGGAGGGGATCGGGGGGAAATAGCGTGAACCTCCGCATGCGTTGTTTAATTTAATGCAGGACCTCTTTAGAGGTCTTTATTCACATTCCCCCAGTGAGAGTCCTCGCTGTCATGTGAAAAGAAGCGTCTGGCTGACTCCACATGTATCGGAGGAGGCATGTGGTAGTTCTACACCCTCCCTAGGCCGACAGTGGGGCAATGTGCGCAACGACCAGGAAGGGAATTGGCATAATGACTAAATTGGGATGGGAGCAAAATACAGAAAAAATTAGAACAAAAGAAAAAGAAAAAGAAAAAAGAAATACACACATGCGCGGGCGCATGCACACACACGCACACACACATAGGTACATACACACACATAATAGTTGACACATTGAAATAAGAATAATAATAAACTTAAAATCAAAACTCCATCCCTTTAGTTGCTTTTTAAAGCAGCTTTTGTTGGATGCACTTTTTAACAGACTAGGTCATTCATTCCATAGAGTGGCAGCTCTATAAAAACTGTCCTCTGCATGGCACACGTTTGAGGTACAGCAGGGACGACCATGTGACCTTGTGTTACCTGTCTGGTGGAGTAACTCTGTCAATCTGTCATGGACTTTTAGCCATGACAGAACCTGATGCATGCCATCTGACAGTGAAGAGTCAGGTGTGCAGCTTTGTTCTGCACAAGTTGAAGTTTGTACAGATCTTTTTAGTATCACTTGACCAAACCACTGAGCAATAGTCAAGATAAATAAAACTAGGCCTAAATAAAACTTTATTTCTATTGTCTTTCAAATCAAAAGAGCAGCGGGAAACATTGAATGGCTGTTGTGAAATTCTCTTTCATTTCAGTGGGAACGATAAGACATATGGTTCCAGACGTTTCAGTCATAACAGGCAGAACTGTTGTCACATATGTGGGGAAACAGGGAATAGCTGTTGTCAACCAATAAGGACTAAGGACAGTAGAATCTAATGTTACACCTAATTAAAGGGTCGGTTTATGCGTTCTAAAAATAAAGAAAATAAAAAAAATATAACGTTTATATTTCCCTTTTCTCAGGAATGTTGGTCTGAGCAGCATTTAGTCTATATTTAACATTATAAAGCTAAGCAGTCAGGGACTTGGAGGTAAGTGTGTGTGTGTGTGTGTGTGTGTGTGTGTGTGTGTGTGTGTGTGTGTGTGTGTGTGTGTGTGTGTGTGTGTGTGTGTGTGTGTGTGTGTGTGTGTGTGTGTGTGTGTGTGTGTGTGCCTGTGTGTGTGTGTGTG
>NW_028170630.1:0-15757 GCF_963971535.1 Notolepis coatsorum | reverse complement strand
ACAGGAAGTCAACGCCAGGCAGGCAAATGGAGTCTGTGTGTGTGTGTGTGTGTGTGTGTGTGTGTGTGTGTGTGTGTGTGTGTGTGTGTGTGTGTGTGTGTGTGTGTGTGTGTGTGTGTGTGTGTTACTGTCTGCCTCCTTTCATTGATATTTTCCAAGATAAACATGATTTATTCCATTCCATGTCTTTATTATAATGGATTATTCTTATTTTTCTTACAGACATCACATTTCATCACGGAAAATCAAATATCTCTTTTATGGATAAATGTGATCTAGCAGAGGTAAATGGAAAATATTAACCAACTATGATGTCTAGATTGCTTATAATTGAGATAAATTTAACATCTGTTAAGTGTTTTACATGAATAAGCGAACATTGGGTGAATAACACAAATCTGTACTGTGGTAGTGAAAGGTTAACCGTCTGTAGTGTGGTTGTGAAAGGGTTAACCCTTTGTTGTCTGGCAGTGAAAGGGTTAATTTTCTGTTTTGTCGCAGTGAAAGGGTTAATCATTTGTCATGTGGTAGTGAAAGGGTTAACCTTCTGTATTGTCACAGTGAAAGGGTTAACCCTTTGTTGTGTGGCTGTGAAAGCGTTAACCTTCTGTATTGTCGCAGTGAAAGGGTTAACCCTTTGTCGTGGGGCAGTGAAAGGGTTAACCTTCTGTTTTGTCGCATTGAAACGGTTAACCCTTTAGTAGTGTGGCAGTGAAAGGGTTAACAGCAGCAGTTGCACTTAGTTAAAATAAAACATAATAGAAATAAGGCATCAAAAGAATATGATAATTAAAAATCAGGCAGTAGAGGTAGCAAAAAAAACAAGGTAGATAAGATTAACATTAAAGGTAGCATTAAGGATATGGCACAGTTTATAATGTGTGTAACGTGCCGTGTAGTGTAGTGTGTGTGAAGTGCAGTGCAGTGTAGTGTAGTGTAGTGTAGTGTAGTGTAGTGTAGTGTAGTGTAGTATGTGTAAAGTGCAGTGTAGTGTAGTGTAGTGTAGTGTAGTATAGTATAGTGTAGTATAGTGTAGTGTAGTGTAGTATAGTATAGTATAGTATAGTATAGTATAGTGTAGTGTAGTGTAGTGTAGTGTAGTATAGTGTAGTGTAGTGTAGTATAGTGTAAAGTGTAGTGTAGTGTAGTGTGTAAAGTGCAGTGTAGTGTAGTGTAGTATAGTATAGTGTAGTGTAGTGTAGTGTAGTGTAGTGTAGTGTAGTGTAGTATAGTATAGTGTAGTGTAGTGTAGTGTAGTATAGTGTAGTGTAGTGTAGTGTAGTGTAGTGTAGTGTAGTATAGTATAGTGTAGTGTAGTGTAGTATGTGTAAAGTGCAGTGTAGTGTAGTATAGTATACTATAGTATTAGTGTAGTGTAGTATAGTATAGTGTAGTATAGTATGTGTAAAGTGTAGTGTAGTGTAGTATAGTGTAGTGTAGTATAGTGTAGTGTAGTGTAGTGTAGTGTAGTGTAGTATAGTATAGTGTAGTGTAGTGTAGTGTAGTGTAGTGTAGTATAGTATAGTATAGTATAGTATAGTGTAGTATAGTGTAGTGTAGTGTAGTGTAGTATAGTATAGTGTAGTGTAGTGTAGTGTAGTATAGTATAATGTAGTGTAGTGTAGTGTAGTATGTGTAAAGTGCAGTGTAGTGTAGTATAGTATGTGTAAAGTGTAGTGTAGTATAGTGTAGTGTAGTATAGTATAGTGTAGTGTAGTATAGTATAGTATAGTATAGTGTAGTGTAGTATAGTATAGTATAGTATAGTGTAGTATAGTATAGTATAGTGTAGTGTAGTGTAGTATAGTATAATATAGTATAGTGTAGTATAGTATAGTATAGTGTAGTGTAGTGTAGTGTAGTATAGTATAGTATATTATAGTATAGTATAGTATAGTGTATGTAGTGTAGTGTAGTATAGTATAGTATAGTATAGTGTAGTGTAGTGTAGTATAGTGTAGTATAGTATAGTATAGTATAGTGTAGTATAGTGTAGTGTAGTGTAGTATAGTGTAGTGTAGTATAGTGTAGTATTATAGTATAGTATAGTATAGTGTAGTATAGTATAGTATAGTGTAGTATAGTATAGTGTAGTGTAGTATAGTGTAGTGTAGTGTAGTATAGTGTAGTATAGTGTAGTATAGTGTAGTGTAGTGTAGTATGTGTACAGTGCAGTGTAGTGTAGTGTAGTATAGTATACATTTACATTACATTTACATTTAGTCATTTAGCTGACGCTTTTATCCAAAGCGACTTACAAGTTCTGTGCGACAAGACAGCAAGAAGGGTATAACTCTATCAGCTGAGTAACAATGCTCATCAAAGTGTTGCGTGTTACAGTGTAGGTTAGTTTATTAGGACAAGTGCATGACATTAAGGTTAGTCGGGGTTAGATTTTTTTTTTTTTTTTTTTTTTTTATCATTTCAGATAATGGTTGAAGAAGTGAGTCTTTAGTCGACGGCGAAAGATTGGACAGGATTCGGCTGTCCTAACTGGGATGGGTAGTTCATTCCACCATTGTGGGGCAAGGACTGAGAATAGGCGGCTTCTCTTTGATGACCCTCCGGGAGCTTGGATAGGAGTAGATCTGAGGTGGCCAGAAGACGCAGAGCGTAGGGGTCTTGAGGGTGTGTAGTTAGAGACCATTGACCGGAGGTAGGCGGGAGCGGTTCCCTTTGCCGCACGGTATGCTAGGTCGAGGGCCTTGAAGCGGATACGTGCAGCAATGGGGAGCCAGTGCAGGTCCCTAAGAAGTGGGGGTGACATGGGCTGACTTCGGTAGGTTTGAGATCAGGCGGGCCGCTGCATTTTGAATGAGTTGAAGAGGCTTGGTGGCAGTGGCCGGGAGGCCAGCTAGCAGTGCGTTGCAGTAGTCGAGGCGGGAGATGACTGTTGATTGGACGAGGAGTTGGGTGGCTTCTTTTGTCAGGAAGGGGCGTATCCTTCTGACGTTGCTCAGGAGGAATCTGCAGGTTCTGGTTGTCGCTGCGATGTGAGCAGAGAAGTTCAACTGGTCGTCGAGGACAACACCAAGGTTCTTGGCGGTCGGCGACGCGGTCACAGCTGCATTCTCGACTGTGATGGAGAGGTCGGTCAGGGGGGAGGATTTGGCCGGCAGGTGGAGCAATTCTGTTTTGCTTAGGTTCAGTTTGAGGTGGTTGGTCGTCATCCAGGCGGAGATGTCGGACAGACAGGCCGAAATCCGCTCAGAGACGTGGATATCTGAGGGAGGGAAGGAGAGGAAGAGTTGAGTATCATCGGCATAACAATGATATGAGAAGCCATGAGATGTGATAATGTTACCCAGTGATTTAGTGTAGAGGGAGAAGAGAAGGGGTCCTAGGACCGAGCCCTGGGGGACACCCGTCCGGAGGGGGCGGGTGGCCGACAGAGTCCCTCTCCATGACACTTGGTAGGAGCGGTCATTGAGGTATGATGTCAGCCATGTCAGCGCAGATCCAGCCACTCCCATTCCCAATACTATAGTATTAGTGTAGTGTAGTGTAGTATAGTATAGTGTAGTGTAGTATAGTGTAGTGTAGTGTAGTATAGTATAGTGCAGTGTAGTGTAGTATAGTGTAGTATAGTGTAGTATAGTATAGTGTAGTGTAGTGTAGTATAGTATAGTATAGTGTAGTATAGTATAGTGTAGTATAGTATAGTGTAGTGTAGTATAGTGTAGTGTAGTGTAGTATATAGTGTAGTGTAGTGTAGTATAGTTTAGTATAGTGTAGTGTAGTGTAGTATAGTATAGTGTAGTGTAGTGTAGTGTAGTATAGTATAGTGTAGTGTAGTATAGTGTAGTGTAGTGTAGTATAGTGTAGTGTAGTATAGTATAGTGTAGTATAGTGTAGTGTAGTATGTGTAAAGTGCAGTGTAGTGTAGTGTAGTATAGTATACTATAGTATTAGTGTAGTGTAGTGTAGTATAGTATAGTGTAGTGTAGTATAGTATAGTATAGTGTAGTATGTGTAAAGTGCAGTGTAGTGTAGTGTAGTATAGTATACTATAGTATTAGTGTAGTGTAGTGTAGTGTAGTATATAGTATAGTATAGTATAGTGTAGTGTAGTGTAGTATAGTATAGTGTAGTGTAGTGTAGTATAGTGTAGTGTAGTATATAGTATAGTATAGTATAGTGTAGTGTAGTGTAGTGTAGTGTAGTGTAGTGTAGTGTAGTATAGTGTAGTGTAGTGTAGTATAGTATAGTGTAGTGTAGTGTAGTGTAGTATATAGTATAGTGTAGTGTAGTATATAGTATAGTATAGTATAATGTAGTGTAGTGTAGTGTAGTATGTGTAAAGTGCAGTGTAGTGTAGTGTAGTATGTGTAAAGTGCAGTGTAGTGTAGTGTAGTATGTGTAAAGTGTAGTGTAGTGTAGTATAGTGTAGTATAGTAAAGTGTAGTGTAGTGTAGTAAAGTGTAGTGTAGTGTACTGTAGTATGTGTAAAGTGCAGTGTGGGATGCAGTAGATGTTCTCTAATGATTGTTCTCATGTGGTAGTGTGTGCATAATTCTGTCTCTCTCTCTCTCTCTCTCTCTCTCTCTCTCTCTCTCTCTCTCTCTCTCTCTCTCTCTCTCTCTCTCTCTCTCGCTCTCTCTCTGTGTGTGTGTGTGAGTGTGAGTGTGAGTGAAAGTGTGTGTGAGTGTGAGTCCAAGTGTGTGTGTGTGTGTGTGTGTGTGTGTGTGTGTGTGTGTGTGTGTGTGTGTGTGTGTGTGTGTGTGTGTGTGTGTGTGTGTGTGTGTGTGTGTGTGTGTGTGTGTGTGTGTGGTGGGCAGACAGGTAGCAGGTCGTTGGGTTATTTCTTCATGAGTCTGACTGCCTGGGGGGAAAACTGACACATACAGAGAGAGAGAGAGAGAGAGAGAGAGAGAGAGAGAGAGAGAGAGAGAGAGAGAGAGAGAGAGAGAGAGAGAGAGAGAGAGAGCAAGGGGTAGAGATAGTAAGGTGGGGAGAGAGAGGTAGAGTCAAGCAAAGAGAGAGACAGAGTGAGGGGTAGAGAGAGTGAGGTAGAGAGAGAGAGGTAGAGAGAGAGGTAGAGAGAGAGGTGGAGAGAGAGAGGTAGAGAGAGAGAGGTAGGGAGCGGTAGAGAGAGAGGTACAGAGAGAGAGGTAGAGAGAGCGAGGTAGAGAGAGAGGTAGAGTCAGGGAGACTAAAGGCCTCTACATGCTACAGCAACTTCAAAGCAACTTCAACACAACATCAGCGCGATTTCAGCGCGGTTGTTGTTTAGGGTCTTGTAGACTGTGTTGCTTGGACGTTGTGTACATGTCCCCCAAATCTAACCTAAACAACCGTTGCGTTGATATTGCGTAGCAGTGATTGGTTGGTTAGCGAATGGGGGCGGGGCTGTCATAGAATAATATTGGTCTCGCAGAGAATACCATCCGCCATTGTTGTAGCCAGCCAGCGTTGATGCTAAATAATTAGCGTCACATAGCTGGCCTTTTTCTGAAAACCCAAGCACATATTGTTCCATAGCATACGCCTTCAGTTGATCATGACAAATCCTCTCTTACCTTGACGATTAAAAAGCCTCCATAATTTAGTAAATAAAGCTGTAGCCAGCCAGCTAGCATTGGTGCTATACAAAATGCTATCCACATTAGCTACATAGCTAACCAACTAAATACAATGGTATCCTGAGGTAACTTTAACGTTAAATACAACGTTTGCTAGTCGAAATGACTGGACACACACAGGGACAAGTTAAACATCAATCAATTAATTTATTCCAATAGGTAGTTTGAGCTGCATGTGAGCCGAGGTCCTCTCCATTGGAAACTAATGATGTTACGGTAACGTTAGCTCGAAAAGCACAGAAAGTTAAGCTGCTAGCAACAGACACTATAACACTTCCAGTCGGGGGATTTCAAAATAAAAGAGCGACGTCTAAAATCACCGGAAATACGTTTATTTTGTACATTATCTAACGTTAACACGAACCTAAACTAACTTTAGTTAAACTAACTTTGCGCGTCGATGTTGCAGAAGCATAAAGGCAGAGTGTCTAAAACACCGTTGCTTTGTCGATGTTGTGTTGCAGTTGCTTTGAAGTTTCTGTAGCATGCAGAGGCCTTAATGAGGAGGATAGATAGAGTGAGTAACAGAGGGAAAGAGAGAAACAGTCAAGCCACGTGAGTGGGCGAGAGTGAAACAGAAAGAGAGAGAGACAGACAGTGAAACAGAAAGAGAGAGAGCGAGAGAGAGAGACAGAGAGAGAGAAAGATAGAGAAAGAGAGAGAATCCCCCTACACAGCCCAGTAAACTACATAACATCCCCAAATACTACAGATGGTCCCAGAACAGCATGCAGGACTACCAGAGAGCCATCGCCAGTGATGGAATACAATCACTGTTAGATACGTTTCTAGCCAAGACATAACAGTGTTCTAGGAGTTAACCTAGCTGTAGAACATATACATACATATATATAAAGTCCAAGTTGAAATTAACAGGTAAAGAAACAGAGAACAACTAAAAAGGACCACTGGTTTGACAAAGAACCTTAGAACCTTAGTAAAGTCCTTAGAACACAGTTAAGAAGAATATCAAACCAGAAACACGTATACCTTACGCCTCCAATACTGTGAAACACTGAACCACTATAAAAAGACCATCAGAAGGAAAAGGAACAATCACATAAATAAACAGTTATGCAAAATAGAGGACTCTTTAAGCTCTAACTCCTTCTGGGACCACTGGAACTCATTGAATAAAGATAAGCCTGAAGAAATGGCTATTCAAAATGGTGATGTTTGGACAAACCACTTCACATCACTCTTTGCAACTTTACCCCTGAATACAAAAACAGAGACCAGCCAGATTTGTGAAAAGTTACAGAAATAACCCTGCATACATAACCCCAATATTCAAGAGTGGAGATAAATATGACCCAAAAGACTATAGAGGTATCTGTGTGACAAGTAATTTGGGCAAACTTCTATATAGTATCATCAACACTAGACTCATAGAATTCCCTACGGAACACATGCATGTTCTAAGTAAAAGCCTAATTGGATTCTTACCAAATTATTGTGTTGGAGGAAATACATATGATTTGATCAAATCTATGTACACAAAAAACAGATGTGCTGTTAGAATTGGCAATAAAATAACACATTTCTTCACCCAGGGTCGCGGAGTCCACCAGGGGTGCAATTTAAACCCAACGTTTAATATATATATATATAAATGAATTAGCAAAGTTATTAGAACTTTCGACTGCACCCAGTCTGACTTTGCACGATACCAAAGTAAAATTCTTGATGTATGCAGATGATCTAGTTCTGCTGTCAGCTACTAAAGAGGGTCTACAACAGAACCTAGACATCCTCCACCAGTTCTGCCAGACATGGTCTCTGAACGTAAACATGAAGAAGACTAAAGTCAGGAGACACAATTCTCAGAGTTCACAAAATACATTTAACCCTCACCTTTGTCACAGTTCTGGTCAAAAAGCCATTTTTTAACGTGTGTTTGTGGATAGCGTTGGCTAGATTTAATGTATATGCCAAAAAAGTAGCTCAGTATCACATCTTGGACTCACATTACAATAATCCATCTAAAAAATAAAAAATAAACACTATTCATCACTATTAAGCGCGTGAACAACAAGTGTCACACCTTTCATCCTAGTCGCAGAACTGGACAGGTTAGGGTTAGGGTTAGGGTTAAAGTTAGGGTTAGGGTAACCCTAACCCTAACCCTAACCCCAACCCTACCCCCAACCCTAACCCCAACCCTAACCTTAACCCTAATTTAAGAAATGGTTAAAATCCTGAAAATGAATAAATATTCGATATGTATGGTGAGGACTGAAGTTAATAATGATATTCATGAAAGAAAATTGGAACAATACATGAAAAAGATATGTTTTACTGAGATTGCAGTTTTGGTCACAAGGGAGACGGGTCAGGTTTTTAAAGCTTGACTCGAGGGTTAAATTAGCCACACACATATTAGAAAACACAAAAAGTTACCCAGATTGGGAAGAAGGGCTTTTTATGCCATCAAAAGGAAAATTCCAATTGACATCCCAATTACGTAGGACCTGGCTCAAAATGATCAATTCTGTAATAAGTCCAATAATATTATATGGCAGTGAAGTGTGGGGTCCATTAACTAACCAAGACTTCCCAAAAATGGGAAAAACATCCATTAGAATTACTGCATGCAGAATTGTGCAAAAAAACCTATTTAGGGTTCACAGACACACTGCCAATAATGCATGCAGGGCAGAACTTGGGCAATACCCTCTAATTATTAAAGGGGACATGCATTGCTATTCCTAGCACTATTTGGGCAACTTTACACAATTCCTGTGAGTCTATTGAACACATCTGTAAGCCTTTATTCAAAAAAATTCATTGTTTTATATTTCTAATCAAGTACTCAAAAGCCAATTTTTTTTCCCTTTGGATTTCAGGCTGTGTTGGCCTGGCTCCGCCCATAAGCACTTTGAGTGACAGTCATCCACACAGTCTGCGACTGGCACAGAGAGAGATAGAGAGAGACTGAGGGGGATACTAATTAATTTTGCCGCAGGGGGGCATAATCCCACGGGACAATGCATTGGTAACTTGTTTCAAATGACAATATATTCATCAACGTTGCGTACGCACAGATATGTGCTTAACTTGTGCGTACAACCATTTCTAAGCAAAGTGTGGGATTTATCAATTTGAACGTGAACTTGACTTTGTGCGTATGTCTACGCACAGCCCAGAGCATGCGTACCTGGCGCCCGGTGGTAGGATATATTATTACAACAAGGAAATAAGCTTCTGTGCATTAGTTTCAACACTGGCATGTTCTGTATGAACCGTAATTCATTATAGTTCATTGTAAAATAGCAACAGTAGTGTAATTATGGTCAAAACCCTATAAATAGCATTTGGAATAATAGGTATTTATCTCCGAATGAATGCAGCATGGTTTATATAGCATTATCGGAATATACGGGGTGTACTGACTGACTGCGCTCCGCGTAGCTCAACTCGTTATTATTTTGGGCACAGACCGCAGAAACACGGGAACGTTTTGATTATATTTAAAAGGCTTTACGTTAAACGAAACAAGTGGAATTTCAAAGCTGTAAGCAGAATACAAGTCATATGAACACCCACGATATAGTGTTCTTCCCCCTTCCTACTGTATAAGAAAGAATAAAAAACGCATTGCAATGAGAACAGAGGGTGTATGTTATGTGTCTTAAATGAATGAAAAGCATACATGCTCTGGACACAGAGCATATATCGTGTGGGTGATATGACTTGTATTATGCTTACAGAATTCCACGTATTTAGTTTTACAATGTCAAAGCCTTTTAATATAAATCAAAACGTATTACATGCTGATAGAGTAAACTATTATATGTAATTCATATAGGCTACCTAATAGTATATGATTTTTAGAGGCATCTATTTTGTTGTCGGTATTAGGCTAATACCGACAACAACAGGCTATCATATTATAGCCAATCGAACACAACTAATAAAGGCATTCATATTACAGCACGTTATAATGACACACCAACAACGCGCCAAACAGTGGTCAACGAACGGTCTTTATTAGTATTTTGAGCTGTCCAGGCAGAATTGCAGCAATGGTCTTAGGGAGCCGTTGATATCTGACATCACCGTGTACAAGTCAGCCTTTTATTTATCCCATGTATAAACACGTGTTGTGTCTTCTTGTCATAATCACAGCACGGGCCTACTTCACTCCCCCTCCTTTTCCCCTCACGTCCTCCACACGCTCCTCTTCATCCCCCTCTCCATCCACTGCACACTCCTCCTCATCCTCTCTTTCTCCAGTCACCCCTTCCTTCACCCTCATACGCCCAGCTGTATTCCATCCCCCTAATTCACACGCGGTCAAGCACCCCACTCTCCACAGCTGCACTCAATCCTTCCCTGATGGGGGGACTATTTCTACACCTCGACGCTGACCAGAAGCTGTCGTGGTATTAATTACCACTGCCCAGGACCGCCGTCCCTGCCTGGACGTCACCTGTTCCCGAAGAGGAACACTTGTTCTCCCGCTGCAACCCAGCAGCTCCCCAGACAAGCACCAGGACCGCTTGCTCGCTCACTCCCGCCGCGGCAGCCACAAGACAGAACATAACCCTGTTCTATTTCCCCCAATTCCTTTGTTGCTCAATTGACATTAAACACCCTTGAAACCGCTCCTATCTCTTCTCGTGTATTCAGCAATTGGGCTGTGCTCCAGACCCCAGTTCTCACACTTCTTGGTTCGGCAGCGCCTCAGTGAAAAATCTCCAGTGAAGTTTCTCAGAGTTCCGCTCGGGTCAGTCCATTATTTCACATCCCATGGGGGGTGTTTCATGACCATATATGGATAATCATGCACGAGCATTGACGGTAGAACAAAGAGGTATTTATCAACACGGAGGAGCGTAGGACCTGTGTACGCACGGTTGATAAATCCAGTTTTCTTTGTGCGTGCACACAATCTAAATTCTGTCCTTACGTATGAAAATAGAATACTTTCTAAGAAAAAATTATAAATGAGGGCACAGGGCTTCAGGACAGACACCAAGCAATCTGGCCCAAGCAAATAATCTCAAAACTAAAAGAAGATTATATAGAATATTGGAACAAATCAACCAAATCACAAAGTAAATTAGAATTCTATTTGACCCTAAATAGAGAGTACACGGTGGCAGAATACCTGACTGTGAATGATATAAAATTAAGAAAAACATTGACACGGTACAGACTGAGTGGACATAGCCTGGCCATAGAAACAGGCCGTCACAGGCAGAACTGGCTTCCCACTGTTCCCAGAGAGGCCAAGCTGTGTTCACTTTGTCATCAGGGGGATGTTGAGACAGAATCGCACTTCCTACTACACTCTGAGAAATATAAGAGAGGTTTTCTTTGATAAAATAAATAAGATTTATCCACAGTTTATCCATCTCCCTGATCATCAAAAGCTGTTTATGTGGGGAGAAAAAGTCAGTGTACAGTATTAGCTGCAAAATATATAGATTGTTGTCATACAATAAGAGAACAAGCTCTGTAAATACATGTATCTGGGTGGCTACATCTGTAAAATGATTACCCGTGTTAAGTGTAAGTGTTAATATGATTGTATGTAACTGCACTTTAACTGTTCCACAAGAGGGCGCTATTGGCGTAAGGAGACGCAGCTATTGTAGCTGACGTCAGGTAGAAGGTATAAAAGGGAATGTTCCCTCCCCCTCTATCTCTTTCACTCTAACTCTGACGGAGAGTAGGTCTTGTGGTACAAATGTGCATAAGAAAATAAACCACGTTGGTTAAGGCTAAAGAGGACCGGTAACACTTTATAATAACACTCAGTTATAATACCTTTATAATGTATTTGTAGATAATGAACTAATCATGAACAAACCATTTATATACATTCGTAAATCATTTATAACTATATTTGTATAACATTTACAGACCCGGTCGCCAAAGAGGCGGGAGAAAGGGTAATGAAGGCCTGAGCAGCGCCAAAGAGAAAGACCGGACCCCTGACGGAGATGGCGTGTTGGCGATGTGGAGAAAAGGGTCACAGAAAAGATAAATGCACAAAAACAGTCTGGTGTAGTTTCTGTGGAACTTCGGGACACGCGGACAGAATGTGTAGAAAGAAGCGCGAACAGAGCGCTCGATACGCGCACATGCAAGATGGCGGCTGTGTGCAAGATGGTGGCAGCGGTGGATGTGAGGCGAGTCGAGACGACGCCCGGAGAGCAGCGGGAAGAGAGGACTTCACCTTCGGGGCGCAGACAGCATACGTCACCCAGTCAACGCAGCAGCAGCAGGTCCAAAGGAAGGGACTGATCGTGGACACAGGTGCGTTGTCCCACATTATCAACGACAGGAACCGATTCAAGAACTTTGACAGCACCTTCGAGCCGAAGAGACACAGCATGGAGCTGGCAGACGGGAAGCGCACATTCGGGTTGGCGCAGGGGAGAGGAGACGCACAGGTATGCCTCATAGACAGTGAGGGGCGCCGGTGTACAGTGACGTTGAAGAACGCCCTCTACATACCCTCGTTCCCACAATAACTATTCTCTGTAAAATCTGCTACTGCAAACGGTGCCAAAGTGTTCTTCAATGAAGGTAAAGATGTTCTTGTAGAGCCTGACGGTACGAGATTTAACATTGAGGTGTACAATGTAACGAAAATGATATGTGTAATGTCAGTCATGATATTCAGACATGGCATGAGATCATAGGTCATTGTAATTACGAGGATATACTGACTGAAGCTGCAAGCGGTGACAGTAGGCATGCACATTAACGGTGAAAAGCATAGAACTAACAAAGAATGTGATGTGTGTATAAAGAGAAAGTTCACTCAAACAAGGAACAGAGGTCCCACGGAAAAAGTTAAGACACCACTTGAGCTAGTTAACACAGATCTAGCCGGTCCAGTAAATAATGAGTCCATAGGTGGCTTTAAATATGTACAGTCTTTTACAGATGTGTGTACAGGGGCAGTGTTTGTTTACTTTCTCAGAGGCCACACTCCAGGCCACAGAAAAATTCCTTGCAGATGTAGCTCCTTACGGCAGCATAAAATGCTTACGGTCCGATAACAGAACAGAGTTCACAAATAGAGAGTTCCAATCACTGCTGAGAAGGAACAAGATCAGACACGAGACGTCTTGTCCTTACTCCCCGCACCAGAACGGGATAGCAGAGAGGGAATGACGCACTCTTTTCGAAATGGCTAGGTGTAAGCTAATAGATGGTAACTTATCTAAGAGTCTATGGAATTATGCTGTACAAGAAGCCGCTTACACCAGAAATCGGTGTTTTAACAAGCACACAGGCACCAGCCCGTATACAGCACTGACCGGAAAAAGGTGTGATCTAGCCAGGATGCACAAGTTTGGGTCTGTGTGTTATGCTTACCAACAGGACAGAGGAAAGCTCGAGTCCAGGTGTGAAAAAGGACTCTTTGTAGGGCATGACAAGGGCAGCCCCGCTTTTCTAGTCTACTATCCCGTTAAAGGGAAAGTGCAAAAGCACAGGTTAGTAAAATTTGTCACAAAGACAACATGTGAGAACGAGACACAGACACAGGAGCCAGAGCTGGACTCCAGAGTAGGGTGTGAGGAAAGAAAGACACCACATCCTAGTGTACTGAGCACAGACATGCAGACAGACAGTCAACAACCCCCAGAGGATGATGACGCGAAGCACCCTAGGGTGACGTCACGTGCCTCATGCAGTGGGAGATATCCCTCCCGGGAACATAAACCCCCAAAGTATCTGAAAGACTATGCCCAGAGAGAAAGTGACGAGGATGACAGTACACTTACCAGCATAGATTACTGCTACAGAGTAGTGAGTGGTGTACCTCAGACCTTTAAAGAGGCCATGATATCCCCTGAGTCAGGAAAATGGATGAGAGAGCAATGGATGAGGAGATGAGGTCCCTAGAGGACAATCATACTTTTACATTTACAACAAAGTTACCAGAGGGTAGACAGACAGTGGGAGGCAAATGGGTGTACTCAATCAAGGAGGGTATTGAAGGCCACGACAAGTACAAAGCCAGGTTTGTAGCTAAAGGCTACAGTCAGAGGGAAGGAATAGACTACGGTGAGACATTCTCCCCTACAGCCAATCTGACCAGTGTACGGGTAGTGATGCAGAAGGCAGCTGAAGACAGTTTGATTTTACACCAGATGGATGTGAAGACAGCCTACCTGCACGCACCCATTGATAGGGAGATATATATGGAACAACCTGAAGGTTACGAGAAGAAAGTAGAGAAGCTAGTGTGTAAGCTAGAAAGATCCATTTATGGCCTGAAACAGTCTGGGCGAAATTGGAACGAGACGCTTCATACATGTCTAATTGAAGATCACTTCATACAGAACCCAGTAGACCCCTGTGTTTACACAAAGGAGTCAAAAGAGTCCGGAAAAGTGATAATTGTGATTTGGGTGGATGATTTAATCATCGCAGCAGACAACACTAGAAACCTAGAGCAGGTGAAAAGTATGCTCTCCACCAGATTCAAAATGAAAGACCTAGGTAGGTTAAAACATTTTCTAGGCATGGACTTCGAACAGTCTGCCAGTTGTGTAAAAATATCCCAGAAGAGATATGTGGAAAAGATCCTGAATCGTTTTGACATGCAAGAATGTAGAACCAGGGAAACACCATGTGATCAAAAGCTAGACTACAAAGAGGATGCTCATAAATTGACAGATGTAAAAATGTACAGAGAAGCTGTAGGTAGCCTCATTTATTTGACAACATGTACTCGCCCTGACCTATGTTTTGTAGTGAGTCAATTATCACAGCATTTTGCTGATCCCACAGAAGAGCACTGGATTACAGCTTCAAGCCTATAGTGATGCAGATTGGGCGGCAGACGCCACAGACAGAAGAAGTACCACCGGGTATTGTGTGAGTATGGGTACAGACAGCTCACTGGTTTCATGGAAAACAAAGAAACAGCCCACAGTGGCACTATCAACTTGTGAAGCCGAATACATGGCTCTAGCTTTGACAATACAGGAATGTATTTATCTAGAACAACTGCTCGAAGGAATGGATACATATATAAGAAAACTGTTGTTTATGAAGACAACCAGGGAACCATTGCACTCACTAGAAACCCTGTGTGCCGACAGAGGTGTAAACATGTGGATATAAAATATCACTTCATTAGATCTGTCATCAGAGAAGAAAGGATGACACTTGTTTACTGTCCGACAGACAACATGGTTGCAGACGCTATGACCAAGCCTGTCTCCAAACTGAAATTGAGAAGATTTGCAGAGGTCATGTTTGGTGTGTAAAATATTGCCTGTTATGTAATATTGACTGACATATTCTTTTGATGTTTTGAACTGTATTTTTTTTCTTGAAAAAGTTGTACAGTATACACGTCATTCATAAGTGTGAGTGTTAAGTGTAAGTGTTAATATGATTGTATGTAACTGCACTTTAACTGTTCCACAAGAGGGCGCTATAGGTGTAAGGAGATGCAGCTATTGTAGCTGACGTCAGGTAGAAGGTATAAAAGGAAATGTTCCCTCCCCCTCTATCTCTTTCACTCTAACTCTGACGGAGAGTAGGTCTTGTGGTACAAATGTGCATAAGAAAATAAACCACGCCGGTTACGGCTAAAGAGGACCTTGTCGTCATGAACAGTTATTGTTTGCTCCCCAGGTGACTCTGTCAACAACCCGATTGAATGATTATTTTGTAATTGAATGCGTTTCTGTTGATTGTTTTACTGTTATTGCTAATGTTATGGTATTTTTGATTGCTTATATATGTTATTGTTTGTATGTTGGACTTGCTTTGGCAATAAGTATGTTGATATTTCATGTCAATAAAGCCTATTTTAATTGAATTGAATTGAATTGAATTGAGAGAAAAATGGTGAATGAGCAAAGAGAGAGAAAAACAAGACGGGGGAGCAAGTGGGTGAACTGGAGAGCAAGTGTACAAGAGAGAGAGAGGAAGCAATAGAACAAGAGAGTGGGTGAGCAGAGAGTGAGCAAGCAAGTGAGAGAGGATACGGGGGAGAGAGAGAGTAAAGGAGTGGAAGAAGCGAGGGACTGAGGAGGGGAGAGAGAGAGAGTAAATGAGTGGAGGAAGCTAGGGGCTGAGGAAGGAGAGAGAGAGAGAGAGAAAGAGGGAGTGGAATCACACAGAAAGATGCCTTCTGTTCTGTACTGATTTCTTCTGATTTCTCTATTTGATTGTTTTGTTTGGCTTTGGCA
>NW_028170631.1:189399-215393 GCF_963971535.1 Notolepis coatsorum | reverse complement strand
TTAGTGGGTATCTTCCTAGTTCTGCTCTGCATGCATTATTTGGCGTTTTCCGTTGGGTGCGGAGAATGGATTTGCAAAATTCTGCATGCAGAGTCTCAGTTGGGTGTTTGTCCCATTTGGTGAAGTCTTGGTTTGCAAGTGGGCCCCAGACTTCGCAGCCATACAGGGAAATCGGTTCTATGACGGAGTCTAATATTTTGAGCCAGATTTTGATTGGAATGTCTAACTTGATGTTCCTTTTTATGGCATAAAAAGCCCTTCTTGCTTTGTCTCTCAGGTCGTTCACAGCTTGGTTGAAGTTCCCTGTAGCACTGATGTTTAGGCCGAGATATGTGTAGTTTTTTGTGTGTTCTAGGGAAATTGTGTCTAGGAGGAATTTGTGTTTTTGTTGTTGTAGGCTGGGCCTTTTTTGGAATATCATAATTTTAGTTTTGTTTAGGTTTACTGTCAGTGCCCATGTCTGGGAGAATTCGTGCAGAAGATCAAGGTGCTGCTGTAGCCCTTCTTTTGTTGGGGACAGCAGCACCAGGTCATCTGCAAACAGTAGGCATTTGATTTCTGTGTCTGCTAGGGGGAGGCCAGGTGCTGCAGTTTGTTCCAATGTTTTTGCCACTTCATATGTTGAAGAGGGTTGGACTCAAACTGCACCCCTGTCTAACCCCACGGCGTTGAGGGAAGAAGTCTGTGTGTTTTCCCTTAAGCCTCACAGCAGTTGGTCTCTCTCTCTCTGTATCTCAGTGGTGCATCATTCTCTCTCTCTCTCATTATTCCACAGGGGTCCTTGCGTGACCCTCGTCATTGTTTGTTATGATAACTCTGAAGGACAAAGAAGGGTCTGGGGCCTCGGCCAGCGCTCAGCGGGGGGGGGGGGGGGGGGGGGGGGGGGCCTGCTGCGTCCCTCCGTTCGGGACCGCCGTCCTCCCCTAGGACGGGGGGAGTGTACAGTGTGTGTGTGTGTGTGTGTGTGTGTGTGTGTGTGACCGAGGCGGGGGGGCTTCCAGCGCTGAGAGCTCAGTGCCTCGAGGGCAGGGGTGCATGTGATTGTGATAGCGTGTGTGTCTCTGTGTGTCTCTGTGTGTGTGTGTGTGTGTGTGTGGTGTCTGTATTTATAGGACGGGTCGAGTTAAAACAACACGTTGTATGTGTCTAATGTGAGCTTGTGACTCTCACCACAGGACTGTCATCTCCTGACGCCCCCCTGCCTTGAAGACGACCGGTCGGACCCTGCGACCCCCCCCCCCCCCACCCCCCCCCCCCCTGCACTAGTTTTATTTACACTTTGGTACTGCACGCCAGCAGAGGGGGGAGGGGGGGCTGTCAGAACCAGTTAAGGTCCCCGTGGAGCGGCCTGCAGAAAGCTGTTTGATTCCACATAGTTCTGCGTTTCGTGTAAAAAAAAATGTAAAACAGGAAGCTAGGGTGGGACTTGCCGTAGAGATTGATTGGCGTTCACAGTAGCCAATAGCGTCGAATGTGCATCACGGTCGACCCATTGGCTAGCACACAGGCTAATGTCGGCAACGTGCGTTACGCAATATTAGTAACGTTAGCTAGTGAGCTAACGTTGGAACATTTGTGCGCCCCGCTCGGTTACAATGTGCTGTACGTGTCATTCTAGAAGGCATTTCATTGGACGCGCAATTAGTATTGAGCATGACTCATCAACATTTAACAAATAGTTTAGTCCAGGAAATGACAAACTCTAAAATACCATTGGAAATATCTACAAAACAACCTTTTTTTGTCATTGTTGGGACAGATACTGGCGTATAAATGACCGTCGGTGCAAAACATACGTGATAAAAGAACATAGACATCTATTTTGACTTCACTGCCACACTACCAAATGGTTAACCCTTTCACTGCGACAACACAGAAGGTTAACCCTTTCACTGCCACGTGAGACAAAAGGTTAACCCTTTCACTACCACACTACAGAAGGTTAACCTTTTACTATCACACTGTCTGTAGTGTGATGATAGTAAAGGGTTAACCTGCTGTCGTGTGGCAGTGAAAGGGTTATCCTGCTGTAGTGCGGCGGTGAAAGGGTTAAGGGACGTTCCAGGGTGGATGAATGTTATTCAGAGAGGTGAACCCCCCTCCCGCCTCTCCCCCTCCCATCCCCTAGTGTACGAGGAAGCCAACCCTCCCTCTCGCAGGTGCTGGTGCTGGGGTGGGGGGTGGTGGGGGGGGGGGGGTCCCTGGACGACGGGGGGCTCGCTCGGGAGACCCTGCGGCCGTGTTATCGTTTCAAAGTGCTCCTCTGTCGGGGCGCGAGATCATGGAAACCACGGCGACGGAGGAGGAGGGAGGCCTGGCGGTGGGCGCGGTACCGCGGGTCACGACGGCTCGGGTTCCATTCGAAAAGCAGATGTACTGTGTGTGTCTGGCCGGGGCCCCCAGCGGCAAGGGCCCCTCTCTCTGCTCCCCGGGTCTCTGTGTGTGTGTGTGTCTCTGTGTGTGTGTGTGTGTGTGTGTTCGTGTGTGTGTGTGTGTCTCTGTGTGTGTGTGTGTGAGAGGTGAGTGTCTGTGGGCGAGTCGCTCTCTCTCTCTTCCAACAGCAAGAATAAAGACGTGATTACCCCAGGCTACCGCTGTCTGCTCTGATCAGTGTAGGCTCCACACACACACACACACACACACACACACACACACACACACACACACGCATGCACGCACACACGCACACACACACACACACACACGCATGCGCACGCGCGCACGCACGCACACACACACACACACACACACACACGCACACGCACACACACACACAGACAGACACACAGACACTCTATCTCATCCAGTCTGGCCTTCCACTAAAGGAAGCTGTGATTGGTCTAGTAGATCAGTAAAACAGCTGCTGTGATTGGTCTAGTAGATCAGTGAAACAGCTACTGTGATTGGTCTAGTTAGTAGATCAGTAAAACAGCTGCTGTGATTGGTCTAGTAGATCAGTGAAACAGCTACTGTGATTGGTCTAGTTAGTAGATCAGTAAAACAGCTACTGTGATTGGTCTATTAGATCAGTAAAACAGCTACTGTGATTGGTCTAGTAGAAGTAGATCAGTAAAACAGCTACTGTGATTGGTCTAGTAGATCAGTAAAACAGCTGCTGTGATTGGTCTAGTAGATCAGTAAAACAGCTACTGTGATTGGTCTAGTTAGTAGATCAGTAAAACAGCTGCTGTGATTGGTATGGTAGATCAGTAAAACAGCTACTGTGATTGGTCTAGTAGAAGTAGATCAGTAAAACAGCTACTGTGATTGGTCTAGTAGATCAGTAAAACAGCTGCTGTGATTGGTCTAGTAGATCAGTAAAACAGCTACTGTGATTGGTCTAGTTAGTAGATCAGTAAAACAGCTGCTGTGATTGGTATGGTAGATCAGTAAAACAGCTACTAGGCCATAAGGTGAACCCCGTTTTCGTTTCGTCCCGTTCCCACCACGGGGAACTATGAATTTGTCACTCTGGGTGAAAGATCTATTGGTGTAAATTTAGGAATAAAAAGTTCTCCCTCTACAATCCTGCCGGTTTTGCGCAATTATACTTTTAAAGTCGGGACTAGATATTTCCTCGCAAATGGATACTTAGGTCATCGCGTAGTTATATTTGATGTAAGCGAGTTCTGTCACGGGGTCTTGCGCTCGAGCAATAGCAGCCGCCTTGTTGCCAGGTTACGGACGACAACAAATGTGTGTAAACAGTCTAGCATGGCATCCACGGAGTACAAATGGACAAAAAACACCTTCTAAAGTTCGCAAAAAGGTTTCTAAACAATGTTCTATGCATCTCACGTCCGTTCAGAAAGAAAGTGTACAAGATTTTACACAGACACGGTGGGATAGATATAGAAACTGCGTCGAACGGTGGCTTAGCTTGCCAGGCGAGAATCGTACTTTACCATTGCGAAGACATGCAAACATTGTTTAGAGATCGAGTTTGCCAATGTTCCTGGAGATGCTGGTTCTTCACGCTACTTGCTATAGGCGTTTTATCGACAAAAATCGCTTGGATACAGCTGCGAAACGGGCCACAACGTGTTCTGCAGCTCAAGATGTGGATGTAGGGTCTGAGCTTCAGAGTGAAAGTCCTCTGAAAAAAACGTCGATCCAGGACAGGCCTACCAGCTTTTGCCGGCCCTGTACTTCCAGTCTTGTTCATAATTTGGGCAAGGATGTGACTGTGAAACTTGGCAAACGCAAGAGGGACCATCTATCACTGGCAGAAACCTTGTCTGCAGGTATGAAAAATAAGCCTAGCTACACTAATATGAAAAATACACTATTTGATGCTGTGCTGAGAGACAGTTTAGCTGTGTTTTTATAGTTTACATAACTAGTAGTGCTGTCAGGCGATTAAAACATTTAAATAAATAAAATTGAATTGATATTCTCATTTGGTTCATTACAATTTACTCAAGCCTAGTAACATACACATTATTTCTGACACTGGGAATACATTCCCTGAGATCCATAGATGTCCCTAGAATCAGATACCAAGAACATGCAAATGGACCATATTAAAAAAATTTCTGTAAATGTTTATTCTACGTTCTTATGGAATGAAAAAAAGAAAAAAACATTAAAAAAAATATATATTTTTTTAAATGTATTTTGAGTTCATTTTTATAACGCGATAATTTGCTGTGTAATTAATTAATCTAATTAACGCGATAAACTGACAGCCCTAATAACTAGCATTCTAGTTTTCTTCAGATACCGTATGCCATCTAGTTTTATTGTTTTACAGTGATGTTTATGTAGCTCTGCTCTGTAGAGATGATGCTGATCTTACCACTGTGGGCAGGGACATCAGCTCGTACAGAGCACATGGAAAGCGGTGTCACTGTGTGACTAACGAACGGTTCACACACTCTCTGTGCTGTTGATGATCTAACATGTGACCACGAGGAATGTGACACCAGGGTGTTTATACACGACGCACAACATGCTGCACAGATCTATCAAACTGTAGTCATCAAGAGCCCTGATACAGATGTGGCAGTGATTGCTGCAAGTCTGCCATGTAGATTGTATTTTTTCGCAGGAGTTGGCAACGGAACAAGTATCATTGACATTAGCTAAGGTGTCATCATCCCTTGGCACCAATGTGTGTTCAGAACTTCTCAGGTTGTGACTCTACAAGTGCCTTTCATGGCGAGGGCAAGAGGGAAACATGTTCTGTTGCTTGTTTTTTTTTTTTTTTTTTTTTATCTTTTTCCCCCTCCATTTTCCTCCGATTTTCTCCCATCCCAATGTTAGTCGTATGCCAATTCCCAGTCCCTTCCTGGTCGCTGCGCACTTACCCCCCACAGTCAGATCATCTGGGAGAGTGGAGGCTACCACGTGCTTCCTCCGACACACGTCCAGCCAATCACCGCTTCTTTCTCACCTGGCAGCGCGGATTCTCATTGAGAGGGCGTAGCGTGTGGGAGGACCACACTATCCCCCTCAAGTCCTATCCGCGCTTAGCAGGCGCCCCGACCGAACTGTAGGAGTCGCTGTTTACAACGACCCGGACCCACCCCGCCAGCTTCTCCCACCCTCCAATACAGCCAATTGTATTAGTGCAGACGGCCAGCCAAGCTGGTGACAACCCCGGAGCTGTGAGCTGGATTCGAACAGCTTGTGAGGCTCCGGGGTTGGTGACGAACGCAATCTCCGCTCGGCCACCTAACCGCCCGTGTTCTGTTGCTTGTGAGGAAAAGTAGTACCTGACTGCATTTACAGAACTGGTTAGCAGTTTTACCCTAGACCAAGTTTCAAGTTTCAAGTTTTTTGTTTTTTTTAACCTTTATTTAACCAGGAAGTCCCATTGAGATACAAGATCTCTTTTGCAAGGGAGACCTGGCCAAGATGACAGCAATAACATTTGCACTATATCAGACAGCAATAAAATGTGCAATACATCACACAAGAACATAATAAAAGTGCATCTATACAATATACAATGCATCACATGTAAACACAAAAACACAAAACAGAATAGTCTACATAATAGTAAAAGTGTACGACAGTAAAATACAGGGTAATACAGTAATTTTGCAGTTTTTCAGTTGGGACCCGACTACAGAAAGCAGCGACATTCTTCTTGTAGGAAGTTATGTAATACAGATTTAAATTCGCAGATTTGTCACATATAAAGGTACATGTACTTTACAGTGAAATGCTTTGTTCTGTATGAGCCCCTGAGAATGTGCTTCATACAGTAAAAAAAAAAGTAAAGGAGGAGTACAATATATACAGGTAAAGACTAAATTTGAACTGTTGAACAGTAATCCAGAACTATTTTAATCTATTCTATTCTACTATTTTATTGCACTGCACTATTGCACTATTTTACTCTGTCTATTTTATCTTACTCTTTTTATTATTGTCTATTTAAAACTGAATCAAACCATAAACAATGTGGCCTGTTGGGATGTTAGATCCTAATGTGAAAAACTGTGATTTTATATGTCTGCACTTTATGTGCTCATTTTACGCCTGTCTTTTTTTCTGTTGTGAAGCACTTTGAGCTGTTTCTGTATGAAAGGTGCTATACAAATAAAGTTTATTATTATTATTACAATATACAAAACAATATTATACTAAAGTACAACCTAAGTACAATCTAAGTACAGTGAAAGACAAATGAGGTACACATGCAGACTTAATGAGGTACAAAACTTTTAAGGCAAGGTGCAAATGCAAATGAGGAATGAATGTAGTGCAAATATTTTAATAATAGATCAATATAATGTAGTGTTGAAGTGCCTAAAGTGGATGGGGAGTTAACAGTGACCTGGATGACTACAAATCCGGTCCCTTATAGTGTGTTGAAGGTAGGCCACTGCGGTTGCAAACAAGGCAAATGTGGCACAGGAAGATGTTCCTGTGTGTCTGCAAAACTGCCATGTACAGATCTATGTCGATGCCAAAACTGTGCAAATGTTTATAAGCAAACTGAGGATAGGCCTACATACATGATGGGATGATGACTCAGATGATAGTGGTGAGGATGATTAGTGGTGAGGATGATTAACATCAGTGTTGCCTGGCAAGTGTGGTGGTCGATGAGGGTGTGGGTTGGGATGTAAAGGCTAGGGGATTAGGGTTATACAGTAGGTATAGTGTGATTTGTTTGTATTTTTATACCTGCATTCTATTTTGTTTTTAAATGGAAAATAAAAAGGTTAATGAGTAACTTATTGATTTGTAAATGTTGGGACATTATTCCAAATTAAGGTGATGCTGTAGTGTTTTGATTGATTAACCATCTTGATCAAAAGTGTGTGGGTCTATTATTTTTCTCATTATACTATCCACTGAACTGTTTTATGTGTATAACCTCAATCTTTAGAAAATTGTACCAGCATCTTTAATATCGCAGGTTGGGAATCACAAGGTAAAGCATTTTTTATACAAATTTGCTGTATATCATGGTATAAATTCACATTCAATTATACTAATGCACCAATATTTGACTCAGATGTTTAGGTACATGTGTAAATGTCAATTTCAGAGAGATTTTTGTCTTCCCAACCAATTTTACATTTTTAATTTTTTTGTAATTTCCATACATATACATTTATGGCCCTGGGCCCTGACAAAAATCGGCAGGATATCTTGCGGAGAAATTTTAACCCAATGTCCATGATGGTATTGTCTATGGAAAATGCATTCAGAATGTAGTCCCTAGACGTGGGAACGAAAATAATTTTCTAGACACTTTTCAGGGTTCACCTTATGGCCTATACTGTGATTGGTCTAGTTGTTGATCAGCAAAACAGCTACTGTGCTTGGTCTAGTTGATCAGTAAAAAACACAGTGTGGAGTCTTTAAATAGTTAGATTTTTCACATAAACGAGGCAACACACACACACACACACACACACACACACACACACACACACACACACACACACACACACACACACACACACACACACACACACACTCTCTCTCATTACATAACGAATCCACCTGATTCATTCATACACAGTGGCGCAGTGGTTAGCAGCACCGCTGCCTCACAGCACGAAGGTCCTGGGTTCAAACCCCAGCAGGGGGCCCATTCTGTGTGGCGTTAGGCCATAGTTCCCCCCGCGATCGTGTGGGTTTCCTCCGAGTCCTGCAGTGTTCCTCCCACACCAGAAGACGTGCATGCTGGGTACATACTGTTGACATTACCCTTGATGAAGGTACTGGCATTACAGCTGGAGTTGGTCCCTGGGCGCTGGACTACGGCCGCACGCTGCAGTGTGTCCAAGTGTCCTTGAGCCGTCTGTGAGTGAATGTGAGGCATACGTTATGAAGCGCTTTGGATAAAAGCTGCAATATAAATGCAGTCCATTTAGCATTTACAAGATTTTCCTTTTTTTTTTTAAACTTTATTTTTTTGCGTTTATCGCTTTTCTGGTCAAGCATGACCGACAGATACAGGGTGAAACAGGAGATATGGAGCAGGGGAAGACATTCGGCAAATGACGGCGGGTCCGGGAATCGAACTCGGAGTCAACCAGATCCGTGACGCAGCACGGTTTTCCCCGACGCAGAAATAGCGCCGAGATATGCGGTGAGCTACTGGAGCCCCCCCAAGATTTTCCTTTCTTCATTGATACATACATACATACATACATACATACATACATACATACATACATACATACATACATACATACATACATACATACATACATACATACATACATACATACATACAGTAATCACACACACACACACTGCATAATATGTAGGTATAGGATGAGGGTAATTGGCTCAGACACTGGCCAGATTCACAAACAGGAAGTGGGCAGCGCAGCGGGAAGGGAAGTGAGTTCAGGGGTCACACAGGGCCAGCGTGTGTTGACTGATTGGCTGACTTGTCTGATTTAAAGAGAGAGAGACAGGGTATCGGAGCAGGCGGCCAACAGACGAGTAGGAACCAGGGTCCCAGATCTCACGGCTGGTTATAGCTTCTAGCTATAGGTGCTACACATTGGTTTCCATTGGGGATCAGACCTGCTCTCTACAGCTGGCCCCGTCCCCCTGTTTACCTTACCTGCGCTTTTCTGTTTAAATACACAAGCGTGGTGCAAACTGTGTGCCGTGAGAAAACCTGCCAGGCCTCGGTCCTAAAGTGGCCTAATTCTCCAGGATGAATCGAGTGACTTGTTTCCTGCACGCGAGCCTCCGCGTCTCTCTCACCGCTGACGGCTGAGGGCGCTTTGCTCGTAACTGGCGCCTCCCGTGAGCAACATTACACTGGAAATCAGGTTGTAAAATGTTAAAATACACTGTGTGTGTGTTGGTGTGTGGTGTGTGTGTGTGTGTAAGAATATCTGGATAGTTTGAATTCAAGTTCGATTTTGATGCTTCGACCACGTGGAACCTCTGACTCTGAAACAGAAGGTTCTTCCTTCTTTTGCTGCATTTAAATGTAGAGAGAGGGAGGGGAGAGTAGAGAGGGAGGGGGTGAGTAGAGGGAGAAAGAGAGAAGTAGAGAGAGGGAGCGGGGAGTAGAGAGGGAGGGGGGGGAGTAGAGAGAAAGAGAGAGCAGTAGGAAGGGGGAGAGTAGAGAGAGAAAGAGAAGTAGAGAGAGGGAGGGAGGGAGGAGAGTAGAGAGGGAGTAGAGGGAGATCTCCGACTACTGTGTCTTGACTCGTAGCTCTCTTAGCTGATTTCTTATAGTTTATTCTTATTCATTGTGCCTATATACTGTATGAAATTGCTGATAAACCGTGTCTTGTTTTGTAAGCTCGTCATCGCTGTGCATGAGGCTAACCTCAGTGTCTTACGAGTTGAAATATACAGGTAGGAGATTCAATGGAACTGAGCTTTGTGTAAACAATGTATTCAGCTTTGGAACCAGGAGACACTGCTCTCTCTCTACAGCTGTATTCAGCTTTGGGACCAGGAGGAGACACTGCTCTCTCTACAGCTGTATTCAGCGTTGGGACCAGGAGACACTGCTCTCTCTCTACAGCTGTATTCAGCTTTGGGACCAGACTGTAGCGAGTCGACGGGGGCATGATGTGGCACGTAAAGCAGCTTGTTTGTGGCGCTGGCCAGTGACAAACGGCTATTTTTATAGAAAATGTTTTATTTATATCCGTGTGTGTGTGTGTGTGTGTTGCCTGGGTCTCCCTTATGACCTTGTGATGACAAATTGGTGTGAAATCCATTTTGCGGCTGGGCGGAGGGCATGGAGGCCGGTCTGCCCTGCAGGCGGGAGGGAGGGGTGTTCACCACCACCACCACTGTCCCAGGAAGCAAACGCTGCCGCCATGGGCCTCCGTGAGCGCTTTAGCCATGATGCAACTAGCCTGGGTTAGCTGGAGTATCAAAATAGAACACCCCCCCCCCACTGTGCCAAGAGCCAAGTGGAGTGAAGCATACCAAAATGGACCAAAATGTTTTACAATAATAATAATAAATCATATTTATGTCGTCTTCTTATTTTATTTGTTTGATTTAGGACAGTGGCTCTGTCCTAAAATAGGGCCAATGGCCCAATGAGGGAATATATAGGACAGGCTAAACACAGCTAGCCAGGACGGGCTGAACACAGCCAGCCAGGACGGGCTAAACACAGCTAGCCAGGACGGGCTGAACACAGCTAGCCAGGACAGGCTGAACACAGCTAGCCAGGACGGGCTAAACACAGCTAGCCAGCCAGGACGGGCTAAACACAGCTAGCCAGCCAGGACGGGCTAAACACAGCTAGCCAGGACAAGCTAAACACAGCTAGCCAGGACGGGCTAAACACAGCTAGCCAGCCAGGACAGGCTAAGCACAGCTAGCCAGGACTGGCTAAACACAGCTAGCCAGCCAGGACGGGCTAAACACAGCTAGCCAGGACTAGCTAAACACAGCTAGCCAGGACGGGCTAAACACAGCTAGCCAGCCAGGATGGGCTAAACACAGCTAGCCAGCCAGGACGGGCTAAACACAGCTAGCCAGCCAGGACGGCCTAAACACAGCTAGCCAGGACAGGCTAAACACAGCTAGCTAGCCAGGACGGGCTAAACACAGCTAGCCAGCCAGGACGGGCTAAACACAGCTAACCAGGACTAGCTAAACACAGCTAGCCAGGACGGGCTAAACACAGCTAGCCAGCCAGGATGGGCTAAACACAGCTAGCCAGGACTAGCTGAACACAGCTAGCCAGGACAGGCTAAACACAGCTAGCCAGCCAGGACGGGCTAAACACAGCTAGCCAGCCAGGACGGGCTAAACACAGCTAGCCAGCCAGGACGGGCTAAACACAGCTAGCCAGGACGGGCTAAACACAGCTAGCCAGGACAGGCTAAACAAAGCTAGCCAGCCAGGACGGGCTAAACACAGCTAGCCAGCCAGGACGGGCTAAACACAGCTAGCCAGCCAGGACGGGCTAAACACAGCTAGCCAGAACAGGCTGAACCAGTGTTTTTTCCCTCCCATGCAGAAAAGACAGGAGACGATTTGCATACAGTGCTCTTCCTGCCTGCGGCCCTGTTTTCCAAAATTGGGTTCACCGCGATTACGCCAGTGTTCGGTGTTCGGTGTCGAAGGCTGCTCTCTCTTCAGCGGGTCCATCTCAGACGTCAGCGCCGTAATTAACGAACTTGTTGTTTACGGTTGGGGGAAAAAAACATAATCCAACACGAGTCATTTTCCACCTCTTTCAATGTAACATTCATAACGCTTTCCTAATTGCCATGTGACACTTTCAATTTGCATCGGCGGACGGACATGTTAGTAAACACTGCAGATGCTTTAGCAACAACGCATAAACGAAACGAGCGGAACGGCATGTTGAACACACACAGACACACACACGTACACACACACACACACACGTACACACACAGAAACACACGTACACACACACACACACCTACACACACAAACACACGTACACACACAGACACACACACACACACACACGTACACACGTACACACACACACATACACACACACACAGTCAAACCCAGCAGCGGGCATTGGGCACTGAGCCCTGGCACCCTCTTTTTGCGATGACAAGATGATACGGCACTCTGCGTTTGCCCTCTTTCCTGGAAGGGTGAAGGCGCCTCTGTGTCCCCCCTGCATGTGGCAGTCAGAGAAAGAGAGGTGGGGGGGGGGAGGGGGGGAGGGAGAGAGAGAGAGGGGGGGGGGGAGAGGGAGGGAGAGAGGGTGGGAGAGAGAGAGAGGGGGGGGCAGAGAGAGAGAGAGGGGGAGAGAGGGGGTGGGGGGGAGAGGGAGGGAGAGAGGGTGGGAGAGAGAGAGGCAGAGAGGGAGATAGGCAGAGAGAGAGAGCGAGAGAGAGGGGGGGTGGGGGGAGAGGGAGGGAGGGAGAGGGGGGGGTGGGGGGGAGAGAGAGAGCGTGAGAGGGAGGGAGAGAGAGAGGCAGAGAGGGAGAGAGGGTGGGAGAGAGAGAGGCAGAGAGGGAGAGAGGCAGAGAGGGAGGGAGGGAGAGGGGGGGGGTGGGGGGGAGAGAGAGAGCGTGAGAGGGAGGGAGAGAGAGAGGCAGAGAGGGAGAGAGGGTGGGAGAGAGAGAGGCAGAGAGGGAGAGAGGCAGAGAGGGAGGGAGGGAGAGGGGGGGGTGGGGGGGAGAGAGAGAGCGTGAGAGGGAGGGAGAGAGAGAGAGGCAGAGAGGGAGAGAGGAGGTGGGGGTGGAGAGGGAGGGAGGAAGAGAGAGAGAGGGGGTGGGGGGGAGGGGGGAGAGGGAGAGAGAGAGAGAATACTATAGATTAAAAGAGAGAGAGAGAATACTAGAGGGAGAGAGAGAGAATACTAGAGATTGAAAGAGAGAGAGAGAGAGAGGAAGGGTGGGGGGGAGGGAGGGAGAGAGAGAGAGCGTGAGAGGGAGGGAGGGAGAGGGAGAGAGAATACTAGAGATTGAAAGAGAGAGAGAGAGAATACTAGAGGGAGAGGGGGGGGTGGGGGGGTATTTCTGGGCCTGCCACCTGACTCATATTGCCGTAATTGAGTTGCAGCCATGCGCACTGCTGAGCCTGGCCTAGGCCTCAGGTAATTCACACCACAAAAGCACTGTTTTTCCTTTTGCTATTCACATGATGTCTGAAAGGTGGGGGGGGGGGGGGGGGGTAGACATGGAGGGGGGGTTGGGGGGGGGGGGGGGGGGGGGGAGTTAAATCCTGTGGAAAGGCTGGCGGGGGGGATTACCGAGAGAGTTTTAGTGTATTGTTGCTCGCTGAGGTGGAGGGCTGAGGAGAGACGTCGAGTCTCGACACACACGCTTGGTCACACTTGGCTGCCTGGCGTGCCACGGCGTTCATGTGCCACGCCGCTCACGTGCCACGTCGTTCATGTGCCACACCGTTCACGTGCCACGTCGTTCATGTGCCACACCGTTCACGTGCCACGTCGTTCACGTGCCACGTCGTTCACGTGCCACGTCGTTCACGTGCCACGTCGTTCACGTGCCACGTCGTTCATGTGCCACGCCGTTCACGTGCCACGTCGTTCCACGTCGTTCATGTGCCACGTCGTTCATCATGTGCCACGCCGTTCATGTGCCACGCCGTTCATGTGCCACGCCGTTCATGTGCCAGATTTTTTTTACTCATATATTTATATTTGGATAACATTTGATGGCCTATATTTCTTTCTTCTATTACCCTGTCAATACCTGTACCTCCCCTCCCCAGCGGCTGGCGTGTGGTAGTCTACACCCTCCCCAGACCCACAGTAGGGCAGCATGTGGTAGTCTACACCCTCCCCAGACCCACAGTAGGGCAGCATGTGTGGTAGTCTACACCCTCCCCAGACCGACAGTAGGGCAGCATGTGGTAGTCTACACCCTCCCCAGACCGACAGTAGGGCAGCATGTGGTAGTCTACACCCTCCCCAGACCCACAGTAGGGCAGCATGTGGTAGTCTACACCCTCCCCAGACCCACAGTGGGGCAGCATGTGGTAGTCTACACCCTCCCCAGACCCACAGTAGGGCAGCATGTGGTAGTCTACACCCTCCCCAGACCGACAGTAGGGCAGCATGTGGTAGTCTACACCCTCCCCAGACCCACAGTAGGGCAGCATGTGTGGTAGTCTACACCCTCCCCAGACCGACAGTAGGGCAGCATGTGGTACTTAGTCTACACCCTCCCAGACCGACAGTAGGGCAGCATGTGTGGTAGTCTACACCCTCCCCAGACCGACAGTAGGGCAGCATGTGGTAGTCTACACCCTCCCCAGACCGACAGTAGGGCAGCATGTGTGGTAGTCTACACCCTCCCCAGACCGACAGTAGGGCAGCATGTGGTAGTCTACACCCTCCCCAGACCGACAGTAGGGCAGCATGTGTGGTAGTCTACACCTCCCCAGACCCACAGTAGGGCAGCATGTGGTAGTCTACACCCTCCCCAGACCGACAGTAGGGCAGCATGTGGTACATTTACATTTACATTTAGTCATTTAGCTGACGCTTTTATCCAAAGCGACTTACAAGTTCTGTGCGACAAGACAGCAAGAAGGGTATAACTCTATCAGCTGAGTAACAATGTTCATCAAAGTGTTGCGTGTTACAGTGTAGGTTAGTTTATTAGGACAAGTGCATGACATTAAGGTTAGTCGGGGTTAGATTTTTTTTTTTTTTTTTTTTTTTTTTTTTTTTTATCATTTCAGATAATGGTTGAAGAAGTGAGTCTTTAGTCGACGGCGAAAGATTGGACGGGATTCGGCTGTCCTAACTGGGATGGGTAGTTCATTCCACCATTGTGGGGCAAGGACTGAGAATAGGCGGCTTCTCTTTGATGACCCTCCGGGAGCTTGGATAGGAGTAGATCTGAGGCGGCCAGAAGACGCAGAGCGTAGGGGTCTTGAGGGTGTGTAGTTAGAGACCATTGACCGGAGGTAGGCGGGAGCGGTTCCCTTTGCCGCACGGTATGCTAGGTCGAGGGCCTTGAAGCGGATACGTGCAGCAATGGGGAGCCAGTGCAGGTCCCTAAGAAGTGGGGTGACATGGGCTGACTTCGGTAGGTTTGAGATCAGGCGGGCCGCTGCATTTTGAATGAGTTGAAGAGGCTTGGTGGCAGTGGCCGGGAGGCCAGCTAGCAGTGCGTTGCAGTAGTCGAGGCGGGAGATGACTGTTGATTGGACGAGGAGTTGGGTGGCTTCTTTTGTCAGGAAGGGGCGTATCCTTCTGACGTTGCTCAGGAGGAATCTGCAGGTTCTGGTTGTCGCTGCGATGTGAGCAGAGAAGTTCAACTGGTCGTCGAGGACAACACCAAGGTTCTTGGCGGTCGGCGACGCGGTCACAGCTGCATTCTCGACTGTGATGGAGAGGTCGGTCAGGGGGGAGGATTTGGCCGGCAGGTGGAGCAATTCTGTTTTGCTTAGGTTCAGTTTGAGGTGGTTGGTCGTCATCCAGGCGGAGATGTCGGACAGACAGGCCGAGATCCGCTCAGAGACGTGGATATCTGAGGGAGGGAAGGAGAGGAAGAGTTGAGTATCATCGGCATAACAATGATATGAGAAGCCATGAGATGTGATAATGTTACCCAGTGATTTAGTGTAGAGGGAGAAGAGAAGGGGTCCTAGGACCGAGCCCTGGGGGACACCCGTCCGGAGGGGGCGGATGGCCGACAGAGTCCCTCTCCATGACACTTGGTAGGAGCGGTCATTGAGGTATGATGTCAGCCATGTCAGCGCAGATCCAGCCACTCCCATTCCTGCGAGGGCCGCGAGGAGGATCTGATGGTTGACTGTGTCGAAGGCTGCAGATAGATCTAGGAGAATCAGGACAGAGGAGAGGCCTTTCGCTTTTGCTAAGTGAAGTGCCTCTGTGACCGCAATGAGGGCCGTTTCTGTGGAGTGGCCAGTCCGGAAGCCAGACTGATTGGGGTCTAGGAGGTCATTCTGTAAGAGATAAGCAGTAAGTTGGTTGGATACAGCACGTTCAAGTGTTTTAGAAAGGAAGGAGAGAAGAGAGACAGGGCGATAGTTGGCTATGACGGTGGGGTTCAGGGTTGGTTTTTTTATGAGGGGCGTGACTCTGGCTTGTTTTAGGGAGGTGGGGACCACCCCCGAGTTGAGTGAGGAGTTGATGGTTGCAGTTAGGAATGGGAGGATGTCCGGTGCTATGGTCTGGAGGAGTGGGGAGGGTAGCTGGTCCAGCTGGCATGTAGTCGGACGGTTCGACGTTACCAGTGTCAGGGTCTCGGCTTCTGTAATGGGAGAGAAAGATGACAGAGTGAAGGATGAGGTTCTCAATTCAGCGTTTGGAATGGGTGGGGGTTGGGAGAAGGAGCTGCGGATGTTCTCCACTTTTTCCTCAAAGAAGATCGCAAAGTCTTCGGCAGAAAAAGATGAGGGAGGAGGAGGTGGGGGGGGAGTGAGGAGGGAGGACATGGTAGCATGCAGTTTGCGAAGATTCAAGTTCAAGTTCTTTAATAGTTGTCATACAGAAGTACAGAATACTTTCATACAAAATGCTTCTTACTGTTACGCTCCAGAGACTGTGCTAGACAAGATAGTATCAAATAACATAATAACATAATATAGCATGAATTTAGAAGAAGAAAATGAGGTCACAGTTGTTCGGTATAGACATATGTACAATGTTCTGAGTTACCATATAATATACAATACACAACTATGCAGTGTACTAATGTACAGTACTATCTAGTGCAAAGCAGAAATGGGATGAGGTACAATTTTAGGTACAATTTACAGTAAGGTGTACGAGTTGTAGTGCAATCCTTCATCCATAAATATAAAGTGTGGGGAGTGGGTGCTACAGTGTGTTTGTTTAAAGTGGGTGTGTGCTATAAAGTGTGTGTAGTGGGTGCTACAGTGTGTTTGTTTAAAGTGAGTGTGTGCGTGTGGATGTGTGTGCTATGTGTGTTTGGTGGTTGTTGTTGTGTAGTGTTCATTCATTGTTCGTTTAGCAGCCTGATGGCCTGGGGATAGAAGCTACTTCTGAGTCTTTCTGTGCTCGCCTTGAGACTCCTGTATCGCTTGCCTGACGGCAGCAGTTCAAAGAGGCAGTTGTTCGGGTGGCTCGAGTCCTTAATAATTCTCTTAGCCTTCCCCTTGCAACGCTTGTAGTAAATGTTCTGGAGGGTGGGGAGCCCCCCTCCAATTGTGCGTTCGGCTGAACGTGTCACTCTTTGTAGTCTGCTTTGGTCTTTTGCAGTGCTATTCCCAAACCAGGAGGTGATGTTGCCGGTCATGATGCTCTCTATTGTACATGAGTAGAAGTTCTTAAGGATCTTCTGGCTGACTTGGAACTTCCTTAGGCGCCTGAGGAAGTAGAGGCGTTGTCGTGCCTTCTTCACCACACTGTTAATGTGTATGGTCCATGTCAAGTCCTCGGATATGTGGGCTCCGAGGTACTTGAAGCTGTTGACTCTCTCAACCGGTGCCCCGTCGATGCTGAGGGGGCTGTAGTCCTTGACCCCCGACCTCCTGAAGTCCACAATCATCTCCTTTGTTTTGCTGACGTTCAGGGAGAGGCTGTTTTCCTGGCACCATCCCGCCAGGACCTTGACCTCTTCCAGGTAGGCCCTCTCGTCGTTGGCAGAGATCAGGCCCACCACCACTGTGTCGTCAGCAAATTTGACGATTGTATTGCTACTCCGCTGAGCCACACAGTCGTGTGTGTACAGGGAGTAGAGGAGGGGACTCAGAACACAGCCCTGGGGGGCCCCTATGTTGAGGGTGATGGATGAGGAGGTGCAGTTGCCTGCTCTCACCACCTGGGGTCTGCCAGTCAGGAAGTCCAAGACCCACTGGCAGAGGTCATAGCCCAAGCCCAGGTCCCTGAGCTTGGCTATGAGTATGGAGGGGACTATGGTATTGAATGCCGAGCTGTAGTCGATGAATAGCATTCTCACATAGTTCCCCTGCCTCTTGTCCAGGTGTGATGCTGCTGTGTGCAGCACATGGGATATGGCGTCCTCCGTGGACCTGTTGGGGCGGTATGCAAATTGCAGGGGGTCCATGTTGATGGGGAGGGAGGAGCAGATGTAGCCCTTTACTAGCTTCTCAAAGCACTTCATGGCTATGGAGGTGAGAGCTACAGGGCGGTAGTCGTTGAGGCAAGCAGGCTTGGATTTTTTGGGTACAGGGATAATAGTGGACTTCTTCAGGCAGGTGGGGATGACAGCCTGTTCTAAGGACAGGTTAAATATGTCAGTGAATACTGGGGCCAGTTGGTCGGCACAGACTTTTAGGACGCGGCCGGGGATGCCGTCCGGACCTGCTGCCTTCCTGATATTCACTTTTTTAAAGGTCCGCCTCACCTCATGCTCTGTTACCCTGAACACTGCGCCTCCATCAGCAGCCGACCCCCCCCCCCCCCATTGCCGAGGCTTGTGAGCTGGTGTTGTTATTACCAGCATCAAACCTCGCATAGAAGGTATTGAGGTCGTTTGCTAAGGAGATGTCACTGTTCAGTTTGAGGGAGGCGCCTTTGTAGTCTGTCATCGTTTTGAGCCCCTGCCACATAGCTCTAGAGTCAGCTTGTTCAAACTGGAGTTCAATTTTATCCCTGTAGCGCCGTTTGGCCTCTGACACTGTCCTCCTTACGTTGTGTTGCGCCACCTTGTGGTCATTCATGTTGCCTGCCACTAGGCCGTCATTGTATGCTTTGGTGCGCTCTCTCAGAGCTTCACGGACGGATTTGTCTACCCAGGGTTTTTGATTTGGGTAAACTTTCATTTTGGTAGTGGGGATTGTTTCTTTCACCCTAGTACAGACATAGTCCAGCACTGTCTCCGTGTAGGCATTAATGTTATCTGTGTCGCGGAATACAATCCAGTCTGTGTTGTGAAACACAAACCGGATCGTATCCTCTGACGTCACATCCCATTTCTGCACCTCTCGCGAGACTACGGGAGTACTTTTAATTCTTTGTCTGTACTTTGGTGTAAGGAAAATGGATGCGTGATCTGACTTGCCAAAGCCACTATCAGAATGAGCCTTGTAGCCACCTTTAAATTGCGTGTAACAGTGATCTAGGATGTTACCGCCTCTGGTGTTGCAAGTCACATGCTGGTAGAAATCAGGCAATACCTTTCTCAGATTGGCGCTATTGAAATCTCCCAGTACTAAAATGGCGGCGTTAACGTTCGTCGCTTGTATACTGTTTACCTCGTCATGGAGTCTGGAGAGCGCGGCGTTGTTGTTGGCTTGCGGTGGAATATACACTCCGACCAGGATGATCGCCGTTAACTCCCTCGGGAGGAAGAAAGGATGACACTTGATGGTTATATATTCCAGTTCTGGGGAGCAGTGATTGGATAATTCCTTCACATTCGTTGGATCACTCCAATTTTTGTTAAACATGAAGGCAATACCTCCACCACGTTGTTTACCGGACTCTGATTGTGTCCGATGCTTCCTATGGATAAAGAAGTGATCCGCTGGTTGAATCGCGTGATCTGGAACCTCCGGTGTTAGCCATGTTTCGGTGAAGCAAAGGACATTGCAGTCCCTAACGTCTCTTTGATGTTGAATCCTTGCTCGGATGTCATCCAGTTTATTGTCTATTGATTGTACATTGGCTAGCAATATACTGGGAAGTGGTGTACGGTGTCGTCTGGATCTCAGCCTGTTTCGGATCCCAGCCCTTTTTCCTCGTCTTCGCGGCGGCTTCTGGTGGTCTTGTCCATGGCCGGCATAACAAAGGATCTCGGCGGGCCATTTCTGCTGTTCAGCGATCCGATCCAGAGAGCAATCCAAACGGTAAGTTTTTCTTAATCCAATGTCAATGATTGACTGACGGTCATACACATATAATGCACCAACAGTTGGTGCAAATAAAACTCCTAATACTATAAAAATTAACAAAATAAAGCACAGTCTCGTCGGAGCGATCAGAAAGGCAGCCATCAGAGCAGCGCCAGCTCCACGCAGAGGCCTCGATCCTATGGTGAAAGAAAGAAGCTTTGGCATTAGTAATGGTTTTGGAGAATGTTAACAAGAGGTTGTGATATGTGTCGATGTCAGCAGTGAGGCGTGACTTTCTATACTTCCTCTCAGCCGCTCTCAGGACCTGTCTTTGTTCTCTCACTGCATCCGTCAGCCATGGACTGGGTGGGGAACGGCGGGCAGGTTTCTCAACGAGGGGACAGAGCTTGTCGAAGGAGGTTGCAAGGGCTGAGAGGAGGGTGGAGGTTGCCATCTCTGTGGGGAGAGCAGAGAAGGTGTCACTCAAAGGTAGAGCGGATATTATGTCAGAGGAGAGGGTGGAGGGGGATAGGGAGGGCAGGTTGCGTCTGAGTGAGACGGTTTGAGTTGGGGTGAAGACTTTTCGGTTAAGCATGAGAGTTAGTGAGAAGGATATGAAGGAATGGTCAGATACATGTAGGGGAGTTACCGTGGTGTTAATGATGCTGGAGTTACGGGAAAATATGAGATCCAAGGAGTTGCCTGCTTTGTGGGTGGGAGGCATGGCAGTGGGAGTCAGGTCAAATTGTTGTAGGAGGGAGACCACTGGGACCGACTGAGATGAGTCAGGCAGGTTGAAGTCGCCCAATAGAAGGAGCGGGGTACCATCTTCCGGTAAGGAGCTTAGAAGCATGTCCAGCTCATCTGTGAAGTGATCGAGGGGACCTGGAGGGCGATAGAGTGTAACAATGGTGAGATTGAAAGGATTAGAGACAGATACTGCATGATATTCGAGGGAGGAGAGTGACAGTTCTGGGAGTTGCATTAGGTTTGTAGCCCATGAAGGAGATGTCATGAGGCCAGTGCCTCCACCCCGTCTGGAGGGTCGAGGTGTGTGAGTGAAGTTATAGTTTGTAGATAATGCTGCAGGTGTTGACGAGTTATTGGGGGTTATCCAGGTCTCAGTTAGAGCCAGGAGCTGCAGATTTAGACTATGGGCGTAGGCAGTAATGAAGTCAGCTTTCTTGACTGCTGATTGACAATTCCATAAGCCTCCCTGTACTGTGACAGGTGTATTAGTGGCTGTAGGAGGGTAGGAGAGATTAGCCGGGTTGCTAGCAAACTGGCGTGGATGGGTTGATTCTGTTCTTGAGGAGCAGATTGTGGATATAGGTATGAGGCACATTGTGGTGTCAAGAGTGGTAGGAGGAGGTTGAAGGGGCTAGGGAGGAAGCAAGATAGTAATCTACACCCTCCCCAGACCGACAGTAGGGCAGCATGTGGTAGTCTACACCCTCCCCAGACCGACAGTAGGGCAGCATGTGGTAGTCTACACCCTCCCCAGACCGACAGTAGGGCAGCATGTGGTGGTCTACACCCTCCCCGGACCAACAGTAGGGCAGCATGTGGTAGTCTACACCCTCCCCAGACTGACAGTAGGGCAGCATGTGGTAGTTCTACACCCTCCCCAGAGCGACAGTAGGGCAGCATGTGGAAGTCTACACCCTCCCCAGACTGACAGTAGGGCAGCATGTGGTAGTCTACACCCTCCCCAGACCGACAGTAGGGCAGCATGTGGTGGTCTACACCCTCCCCGGACCAACAGTAGGGCAGCATGTGGTAGTCTACACCCTCCCCAGACCCACAGTAAGGCAGCATGTGGTAGTCTACACCCTCCCCAGACCCACAGTAGGGCAGCATGTGGTGGTCTACACCCTCCCCAGACCGACAGTAGGGCAGCATGTGGTAGTCTACACCCTCCCCAGACCGACTGTAGGGCAGCATGTGGTAGTCTACACCCTCCCCAGACCGACAGTATGGCAGCATGTGGTAGTCTACACCCTCCCCAGACCGACAGTAGGGCAGCATGTGGTAGTCTACACCCTCCCCAGACCGACAGTAGGGCAGCATGTGGTAGTCTACACCCTCCCCAGACCAACAGTAGGGCAGCATGTGGTAGTCTACACCCTCCCCAGACCCACAGTAGGGCAGCATGTGGTAGTCTACACCCTCCCCAGACCGACAGTAGGGCAGCATGTGGTAGTCTACACCCTCCCCAGACTGACAGTAGAGCAGCATGTGGTAGTTCTACACCCTCCCCAGAACCACAGTAGGGCAGCATGTGGTAGTCTACACCCTCCCCAGACCCACAGTAGGGCAGCATGTGGTAGTCTACACCCTCCCCAGACCGACAGTATGGCAGCATGTGGTAGTCTACACCCTCCCCAGACCGACAGTAGGGCAGCATGTGGTAGTTCTACACCCTCCCCAGACTGACAGTAGGGCAGCATGTGGTAGTCTACACCCTCCCCAGACCGACAGTAGGGCAGCATGTGGTAGTTCTACACCCTCCCCAGAGCGACAGTAGGGCAGCATGTGGTAGTCTACACCCTCCCCAGACTGACAGTAGGGCAGCATGTGGTAGTCTACACCCTCCCCAGACCGACAGTAGGGCAGCATGTGGTAGTTCTACACCCTCCCCAGAGCGACAGTAGGGCAGCATGTGGTTGTTCTACACCCTCCTCAGACCCACAGTAGGGCAGCACAACAACCAGAAAGGAATTGGCATAACGACTAAATTGGGGGGTGGAAGGAAAGATAGAAAGGCTTGTCGGTCGGTTGAGAGAGTGAACAGTTTTAAGTACCTCGGAGTCCACATATCCGAGGAATTGACATGGACAACACACATTGACTCTACTTCCTTAGGCGCTTAAGGAAGTTTAACGTGAGTCAGAAGATCCTCAAGAACTTCTACTCATGCACAATAGAGAACATCCTGACTGGCAATATCACCTCCTGGTTTGGGAATAGCACCGCACAAGACCGTAGCAGACTACAGAGAGTGGCCCGTTCAGCCGAACGCACAATTGGAGGGGGTTTTCCCACTCTCCAAGGCATTTACAACAAGCGGTGCATGGGCAAGAGAATAATCAAAGACTCCAGCCACCCAAACAACTGCCTCTTTGAACTGCTGCGGTCAGGCAAGCGATACCGGAGTCTCATGGCAAGCACAGAGAGACTCAGAAGGAGCTTCTATCCCCAGGCCATCAGGATGCTCAATGAACAATGAACAATAAGCAAACCATCAACACACCCACAGCGCACAGACACTCACTTAAATAAACAACACACTGTAGCACCCACTTTACCACTTTAGACACACTTTACACTTTATATTTATATTATTGGTAAGGAAATTGCACATCATTCTCATTCCTTATTGCACCTCCTTATTGCACCTCACCACCACAAGGTGGCACCACAAGCTAAGCTATACCTCACCATTTTTGTACCAGCTGTACATACTGTATATAGATACACTGAACAATTTTGTTGTTTACACTTGTTTACGTACTTAATTGTGTATTCTGTATGACAACTAATAAAGAAACTTGAACTTGAACTAGAAACTTGGGTCCTGAGAAAGCGGCCAAGAAGAATGACGTAGCCAAACATAACCAACCGTTGCCAAACGTAGCCAAGTGTAGCCAAATGTAGCCAAACGTAGCCTAGTGTAGCCAAACGTAGCCTAGTGTAGCCAAATGTAGCCAAACGTAGCCTAGTGTAGCCAAACGTAGCCAAACGTAGTCAAGCGTAACCAAACGTAGCCAAATGTAGCCAAACGTAGCCAAACGTAGCCAAGTGTAGCCAAACGTAACCAAACTTAGCCAAATGTAGCCAAACGTAACCAAACGTAGCCAAACGTAGCCAAACGTAGCCAAGTGTAGCCAAACGTAACCAAACATAGCCAAGTGTAGCCAAAGGTAACCAAACATAGCCAAATGTAGCCAAACGTAGCCAAGTGTAGCCAAAACGTAACCAAACGTAGCCAAATGTAGCCAAACGTAACCAAATGTAGCCAAACGTAGCCAAATGTAGCCAAACGTAGCCAAATGTAGCCAAACGTAACCAAACATAGCCAAATGTAGCCAAACGTAACCAAACGTAGCCAAACATAACCAAACGTAGCCAAATGTAGCCAAACATAGCCAAACGTAGCCAAGTGTAGCCAAACGTAACCAAACGTAGCCAAATGTAGCCAAACGTAACCAAACGTAGCCAAATGTAGCCAAACGTAGCCAAATGTAGCCAAACGTAACCAAATGTAGCCAAACGTAGCCAAACGTAACCAAACGTAGCCAAACGTAGTCGGCACGACCAGCAGCATTGAGGTGTTGAACGGTAATGTTGGATCCATGACGTGATGAAAAGGGGGTTAAGTGTGTAAAATATCCCAGCGCACTTAACACGTACTGTGCTTGGACACTATAGGCTAATCTACGCTCCACATCGCGATACGTCACCGAAGTGCGTATATATAACCAAGTGCCCTCAGTCGAGAGATGGGACACAGCCTCTTTGAGTCTGCAGCATGTGGATAAGAACCACAAAGCTCTTAGTTTGAGAAGATCTCTCTCTCTCTCTCTCTCTCTCTCTCTCTCTCTCTCTCTCTCTCTCTCTCTCTCTCTCTCTCCTACTTAACTGTACTCCCCCTATCTTTCTCTCTCTCTCTCTCTCTCTCTCTCTCTCTCTCTCTCTCTCTCTCTCTCTCTCCCCTACTTAACTGTACTCCCCATATCTTTCTCTCTCTCTCTCTCTCTCTCTCTCTCTCTCTCTCTCTCTCTCTCTCTCTCTCAGAGCTTAGGAGCTGCAATTGATTGAAAGGGAGATTTCCCCGTTTTCAGGGTAAGCCCGAATTTGTCGCTGCTGTCACAGCTCTGGGGTGATCAGGAGTCGTCCTCCGCACTGTGTGTGTGTGTGTGTGTGTGTGTGTGTGTGTGTGTGTGTGTGTGTGTGTGTGTGTGTGTGTGTGTGTGTGTGTGTGTGTGTGTGTGCCATGGTGTGCTTTCTGTATGCTCTAGTAGGGCTGGGCGATATGACCAAAAACGTTATCGCGATAAAATTATAAAATTATTTTCATATAATTCGATATCGATAATTATCGTCGATATAATGTCCGTCAAGTTTAATTAACTTCTTATGCTGCTGCGAACATAGATATCTATATATATCTATATCTATGGCTGCGAATGTCTCAAGTCGAGTTGATGTCGTCACAAGCGGAGTATCTCATGACAATAAATATGACACTAAAATACTCTCTTCCGCCACAATATATTGAAACGAACTGTATACCCCACACTACTATAAACGTGGCCTCAGAATTCAAAACACACACATACTCGGCACGTAAATATATAAAACATCGCCGTGCAAGCTAATTAGCCTAGCAAGCCTGTAGTATCTAAGCGGTGTATTCCATGACAATGTGCTAAATATTACACTAAAATACTCTCTTCCGCCACAATATATTGAAACGACGTCCACTGTATAACCCCACTACTATAAACGTGGCCTCAGAATTCACGTCAAACACATACTCGGCACGTAAATATATAAAACATCGCCGTGCAAGCTAATTAGCCTAGCAAGCCTTGTTGTTGAGTGAGTCCTACCTCCTTCCGGGTATACTTCGCTCTCGGCCATCTCCTTCACTGATTGGTTGTTAGCTGTTGTGCGTAAACACGTCATCACGTAACGTTGGTTGTTGTTAGTGAGTGCTGAGCCGAGGCTGAACGGAGCCAAGCTTGGAAAATCGATATATCGAAACTTTGCGACCACGTTTCATGTTTATTTCGAGGAAATAATTTATCGCGATAGTTATCGTTATCGTTTTATCGCCCAGCCCTATGCTCTAGTGGTTTCTGTGGTGCTGTTTCTGAGAGTTCAGCCCCCCCCCCCGCCCCCCCCCCCCCCCTGCTCTTCTGTCCTCTCCTCTCCGTCTCTCTGATGTCTTTGTGAAGGTCACTTCTGATGGTCATGTGGTGCTGAGCATATTCCTCAAGGCTGGGGACACATCTTGTGACACACACACACACACACACACACACACACACACACACACACACACACACACACACACACACACACACACACACACACACAGGTACATGCACACACTGACACAGATATTCACATGCATGCACACACACACACACGCACATGCACACACACACACACAGATACATGTGACCACACACGCACTCCAGGGGTGGGAATCACCAGAGGCCCCATGATACGATGTTGATACTAGAATACTTCATACAATATCAATATATTGTAATATCGCGATATATAACATTTGCAATACAAATATATATATACACATC
>NW_028170631.1:161899-184399 GCF_963971535.1 Notolepis coatsorum | reverse complement strand
CCCTCGCCGCCGGAGAACACCACGTCGCGCCGTTAAGCCGAAACGCACGTGTGCGCGGCGGCGCTAGCGGTCACCTGCTTAAGTGTCAGGAATGTCAATTGTAAATTAAGTATTTTCCCCCCGATTCAATGTCAAAACTAGCCACGTTTTTTGTTGACAACACCGTTCACTTTTCTCATATTTTGTTTATATTCAAAGTTAATAATTATATTGTTTAGACTGTTTATTTTTTCCTCATATTTTTATATTGAGATCTAATTTTATTGCCTATATTTATGTCCTTCCTACCAATACCCTGCCCATACCTGTACCTCCCCTCCCCCCTCCCCCATGCTGCTATAACGCCCGAACAGGGACCGAAACTAGAGAGCGCCACCCGCCATTTGCGCTCAGTTTTTACGTTTGGCGCCTCCCACTGAGAGGTCTGACCGCCGTGTGGCGGGCAATCAAATAGTCATGTGAAAACCGAAAATCATGATCCAATTCTTTAGCGGAGTTCTCACTCGCTGTCTCAGCACAGACATGCAGCGCACCGCGCACTGCTGCTGCTGCTCCTACCCCCTCCCCACCTGTTTCTGTATGCCTGCATGTAAACAGAGGCTATTGCCTCCGAGTCACCGTGACGTTAGTCTAGTCAGTGTGGGACCTTTGTGAGATAACGTTAGCTACCGTTACAAAATGACCCAGTCAACTATTCACTTAGTTTAATACATGAGGCATTGTGTAACGTTATCCAGCCGGCTAGCTACTGATAGCTCCAGATATCAACAAATCCTCCAGCAATAGTCCAGTGCATAATACCTCCGTTGGCTAGGTAGCTCACTAGTCACTACGAAATGTCGCAGTAAACTAAATAGTTCACTGAGGCGTTGTCCCAACGCCATCCAGCAGTAGCTACAGATAGCTCCTGGCATCAATGTCCTACAACAACAACATGCGTATTCGAGTCCCTGGCTTACATCGCATGAGTGAGGGCTGCTGAATAGGGTCCAGCTGTAGCTCAGGAGAATTCTTTTGCATGCTGAATGTAGCATTTAGGGTCCAGCTGCAGCGCCGGAGAATCCTTGCTGGAGCTGGAGGCCACTCGAGTATACACACAGACAGTGGAGCTGTTTGCAGACAGCGAGGTGGCGATGTCTCGCAGATAACACAATCACAAGTATGATTATATAATATATATATTTTATTAAAAAAAAAAATTATATAAAATAATAATAAAAAAATAATTCAAAAAAAAGTTGGCAGGTAAGAAATATGCTTGGCGGGTAGATTCTTCCCATCTACCCGCCACTGGCCGGTGAGTCAAAAAGTTAATTTCGCTCCCTGCGCCCGAATTTCCCCCAAGGGGATCAATAAAGGAATATCTTATCTTATCTTTAAATGGACACACCTCTTCACCGAGGCCTTTCCCCCATCAGTTAGTTTAGTTTAGATTAGGTTCATTATCCCTTTACCTGCCCGCATCCCCCTTTTCCCCCCCTACTTCCCTAGCCCTATTTTTTGTTGTGATTGTGAAGCGACCTTGGGTTTCATGAAAGGCGCTATAGAAACTTGATCTATTATTATTATTATTATTATCTTATCTTCGTTTACCCTAGCTTACCCTCGTTGTGGGTACATCGTCAGAAAAAGGTGAAAAAGGTTCTCGGTGTTCACCTAAAACATAACAAGAATCCCTTGACATTCCGAGTTTAGAATGTCAATACGTTACTAAGACCCCAAAACATGGCACATCTGTTTCTCAATCAAATAAGCCTCCTCTACTTTTTTTTATTTCCCCCCCTCCTTTTTCCTCCACTTTTCTCCCATCCCAATGTTAGTCGTTATGCCAATTCCCAATCCCCTTCCTGGTCGCTGCGCACTCTACCCCCTACCGTCGGCCCGGGAGGGCGGAGACTATCGCACGCTTCCTCCGACACATGTGTACCCAGCCCACCGCTTCTTCTCACCTGGCAGCTGCGGACTCTCACTGAGAGGGTGTAACGTGTGGAAGGGTCACACTACCTCTCTCAGATCCTTCCCTTGCTGTGCAGGCGCCCCGACCGAACTGTAGGAGTCGCTGTTTACAACAACCAGGACCCACCCACGCCGGGTTTCCCACCCGCTAACACTGCCAATTGTGTCAGTATGGACGGTCGGCCAACCCGGAAGCACCACAGCTGGATTCGATCCCACTGTCTTTGTGGTGGTAGACAGACGCTTAGTCCGCTGCGCTACCCGGCCACCCCCCACGCCTCCTCTACTTTTACTGGGGAAAGCTATTTTACATCTCACTCCGTTCATTTCCCACGTGTCCCAGCCAGGTCTGCTTATTGTTCCAGAGCTGGCGGTGGACGTAACCATGGAGCCCAGGATCTCCCTTTCTGCTCCTATCACTCGCTACTTCCCTGAAATGTGAGTTACGTGTGTGATGTCACTAACGGGTCCAACCTATCATGGTCCAGTATGTGTGGCAACGTGATGCATTTATCCTCCGCTACACAGGAAGCTGAGTAGGTTTGATTGATTGATTGATTGAAAACTTTATTAACAAATTGCAGAATGGTAGTACAGCAGTACAGTACGGCTCAATACACACAATTGTTAAGGGGATGCAGACCAGAGAAAGACTTTCGTCTTGTTTACATCAGGGTCTCCCATTTTCAATTCATCATGACATTTATGACATACACAACATACATGACATTTATGGCATAGGGACATACAGGTATTTAGTACTGATACATTTGTGACATAAACGGTATTCAAATATACAGCACTGTTACCCATAGATCCTGACAGAGAATATACATATGATGGGGAGGGGACTGTACATTAGGAGGGGGTGGGTGGGTGGGAGAGATATATACATACGGTGGGGAGGAGACTGTACATTAGGAGGGGGTGGGTGGGTGGGAGATAAATATACATACGGCGGGGAGAGAATATATACATGCGGTGGAGAGGAGACTGGTGGGTGGTTTGGCGTTTGGGCATTTATGGTGGCCAGTTTCGAATTGCAGCCTCCCGTAGGTGCTCTTTGAGAGCGATTTTGAATGTAGGTAGGGATTCACATTCCTTTACAGCTTTGGGTAGGGCGTTCCACATTGATGTGGCATAATTGCGAAACGTGTTTAGTCCCTTGTTTGAGCCGAATCTGGGTTTAACATGATTTGTTGAGCTTCCTCTGGTGTAGTGGTCGTGGTATTCACTGACCTTTGGGAAGTATTTCGATGTACATGGGTACCTTAGTCATGACATGTATGACATGTATGACAAAACATGACATACAGATATAAAGTACTGTTACATTTGTGACATACAAGATATGCAAATATACAGTACTGTTAAACAGAGATATAGCCTAACAGTAAATATATACATACGAGGGGGAGCAAACTGTACATTAGGAGGTGGGGGTTGGGTGGGTGGGAGGGGGGGTTTGGACATTTACGGGGGCCAGTTTCGAATTGCAGCCTCCCGTAGGTGCTCTTTGAGAGCGGTTTTGAGGTGGGTAGGGATTCACATAATTTTTTACGGCTGTGGGTAGGGTGTTCCACATTGATGTGGCATAATTGCTAAACGTGTTTATTGACTTTGTCTTGAAAGAATAAACTGCCGACTTGGAATTCCTGGTAAATATCAATGAATGCTTGTTGTCAATTTACATATTCATAGATCCTTGCGTCTCAATGAGGGTAGAGGTATAGAGATGCTGCTGAACCAATTTCAGTAATTTATTACACAATTTGGTGAAAAGAACATATTTATGCTAATTGTTATTCAATATAGAGTGTTTTTAAAGGTGCTATAGATAACATCCAGCCACTAAATGTCGCACTAGCGCACCAGCATGTCATTTATCCAATCAGGTGCATTTCCACGTGGGGGAAATGGGAAGTAGGGAGGGGATTCATGCACGCAACAACGTAAACAACAACATTCATTTTGGACCCGCCAACATTTCATGAATCAATCATTTCTTGGGGGTGAAAAGTAATACTTTTATTCCACACCTTTGTAAAAGCTCTGTGGATGTATTACTATAAAAGATAGCTCTACATAAAAACGTTATCTATAGCACCTTTAACCTCTTAAGCCCGAGCCCTATTTTCGGAAAATCCGCCTAAAATACATACCTAAGTAAATGGAAGATTGCTCCACTTCTACAAGGTCCATTTGCATGTTCTTGGTAACTAGGGACATCTAGGGATCTCATGGAATGTATTCCCAGTGTCAGAATTATTGTGTCTGTTACTAGGCTTGAGTAAATTGTGATGAACCAAAGGAGAATATACATTTTTATTATTATAGTTTTTTCTCCATCTTTGACGGTGAATAAGACCATGGTAAAAATTACCAGACATGGGAAATCGCCACTGAGCTCATTCAGCACCTTCTTGAGATCACGTGTACAAAAAGATCTAAGCAAATTAACAAAGGGAAGATGATTAAACAGGAGATTTTGTAGAGACAGTACTGAATTCTGCCATCCGGACACATGCATATGATTATAGAATATAGAATATCAGGCCTATAAATTACCTTATTATGGCCAAGTCGCACATCTATGGATCGGGCCAAATCTCCCCTTTCCAATGGCAATAGTTCAATCTGGATTTAGTACCACCAAGCGTGATTCACAAAACCGTGAATGAAATCGACTGTAAAAGGTACAGTTACTTTTTTATAATGTAAATTCCTCCGCCATTTTTCATCAGATTGCAATGCCGTTTTTTTTGCTGGATGTTCACAGAAAGGTAGAGAAACTAACGTTCTGTTTTATGGCAATAACGTTCAGGTTTGTGGGAGATGTTCCCGAAAAATAAGAGAAATAAAAAAGTAAATCTAAGAGTCAAATGAGTTTTTTGAAATTCGAAAGCCCATCAAAAGTCCTGGGTCTCCTCTCCTCATAGGACTACAAACAAAATGGCGTCGTCATTTCCTAGCGTCAATTTTCCGACTAGATTTCTATAACTCATATTTCACTAGTAATAACACATTAAACCAGGAGTGGGCAATTATTTTCCCCAGGGGGCCGAATGAGCAACTGAAAATATGTTGGAGGGCCGGGCCAAAATTCCAAACTCAATTATGCATAATATACATTTTATTTTTATATAAAAAGCAGTAAATGGCATTGTTTTGACCCCTGGTAAGAGTGTATGTTATTATTTGGCAATTAAAAGGTGAGGTTAGCTTTCAAAAATATAATTTATTCAAATAGAATTTATTTCCAAAATGATAAACAAAATGTGAAACATTAATAACAAATGGCATTTTGAGTTTCATATACTATTGAAACAATGATTTTCTTAGCTTTCTAAAGACATCACATCATCTTATAGCAAAAATAAACAAGACATGTCACTGAACTGTGTAAAGAAAAGTGTCCCAGTTTTGTAGCCTTTTTTACTTTACATGCCTATATTAAACATTTAATGTTTTCAGAACTGTGCAAAAAAAAGAAAAAAAATATCAAGTGTCCCATTTCACTTGTTATATTTCCACATTTTAGTGTTCTTCAGGTTTTTTTTTCATTCAGTGTGAGAAATCCAGTCTCTGTTGAGCTTTAACAAGTCCATCAAAGTCAGGTTGCATGTCTGAGGTGGAGATGCGAAGCACAGCTGCCAGATGTTCATCAGTGAGAGAGGATCTGTACCTGGACTTGGTAAACATGACTGAGAATGTCTGTTCACATATGTAGGTGGATCCAAAGAGAACCAACATCTTCTGAGCATGTCTCCTCATGTTTGTAAAGTTCTCCTCCTTGAGAGCAGAGTAGAACTCTAGCAGTGATGCTGACTTAAAGTGCTCTTTCAGTAGTGAATCAGACTGCAGGTCAATGAGTTCAAGCTGAACAACTATCAACACTGCAGGTAAAGGGAGAGGAAACCAGCTGCATTTCATCCTCAACCTTTTTGAAATCTTGAAAACACCTTGAAAATGCATCATGCAGTGCTCCCAACATGGATGAGTACCTGTGCCGGTGATCAGCTGATGGTTTGACTTTTTTCAGGGTTTTCATGTGTTTGAGATTGTTGCTGCCTAGGTGCCTTGAAATTAATTGCAACTTTGTCATGAAGGCTTTCACATGGCTATGCATTTCATGAGCAAAAATGCCCTTGCCCTGCAGTTGTGTGTTCAGTAGGGATGGGTACCGTTCACATTTGAACTGATACGGTACCGGTACCTGTGAATCGATACCGGTACCCAACGGTACCTTTTTTCTGTACTTTAGTCTCTAAAAATGTAATCTACCTACCTCAGTTGTAAAAGAAAAATCCAAACTTCAAATAACCACACTTTCGACCGTTTTCGGCTTGCCCCGACTGCTTTGTTGTTGAATCAAGTCAAATCCTAGGTAAGCGTATATTGTGCGTGTGAACGTTGACATGAAAAAAAAAAAAAAAGTAAAAAAAAAAAAAATATATATATATATATTATTGTCATGTAATCTTTCGCGAGCCGGTCAGAATCATCCCGCGGGCCGGACAATGCCCAGGTCTGCATTAAACCATTGGTAAACAAACGTATTGCTGAAAATATACACTTTGACTGCTGTTTTTTTTGACAGGGTTACTCTTTACAGGTCTTTACTCTTGGCTACATTTGAAAAGGAAACGCAACACTTAATTCATACATTCTGTAGAGATGGATTTATGGCGTGATGTCATTTCCGGTCCAGTACTGGACCGCTCTGGCTTAAGAGGTTAAGGGGTTGAAGGGGAGCTTTTTAAATATAACACATTATTCCCCGCTGCTGCTTTATTGTCACACGACAGCTATTTTGCCCTTGTGTCCTACTCGGGTTGGGAACGGGGTGGAAATAAATCCCAACCTGAGCAGGACGTGAGAGTCAAAGCGTAAGAGGACGCTGAGACCACCTTTGTGACCTTCGCAGACGCTCGTCGATGCTTCTCGTTTCTCGTCGGGGGTTAAAACCGTCCCCGTCGTGCCGCTGTGCCACAACAAACTTACAGGGTCTGATTTTATTTTTCAAAAGGTAATAAATCAGCAAAGACACATCAAATGCCCAAAAACAAATGTATACTTTTGACTCAGAATTTACTGTTTTATTGAAATATGGACAGAAACACAGTTTGTTTATACATCAGAAGTATGATATTTTTAGACTATTTAGGTTGTTTAACTCACTGTCCTTTAAAGGGAGCCTTGGTATTACATGTGTTTTGGAGTTCACCGGTAAATACTTACGTCTTCAAGTGCCTTCTGGATCTCGGGCGGCTAGGTGGTGCAGTGGGCAAGGCACTCACCACCAATGCTGGAGACGTTGGGTTCGAGCCCAGCTCTCCACATTATTTTCAGTTTGGCTGGTCGTCCGTACTAATACAATTGGCAGTATTAGGGGGTGGGAAAACTGAGGGGTGGTGATCGGACGTTGTGGACAGCGACTCCTACAGGTCGGTTGGTGCGCCTGCACAGTAGAATCAGGAAGCGACGGGGGCGGGGCCCCTCCAAAGAGCAGACCCCTGACGCTGAAAGATCGAGCCGCGCAGGTGGAAAGATGCGACGGCTGTTACCTCGAGTACCGGAGGGGACTCGTGCTATGTATGACTTAGTCCACATTGCAGCCGGCTTGTGGGAGGCAAGAAACAGCGTTCGAGACAGGGGAGGGTTGAATTGGACGATATGAAATTGGGATGGGAGAAAAAATAGAAAATGGGAGAAAAAGTGGATTAAAGAAAAAAGTGCCTTCTGGATCTCCTCAAGCCCCGCTGTATAAAAAACGGCAATCATTAAAAAACACAGAACTGTCATTTCCACAGGCTTCTAAAAAAAATGTAATAAAGCATTCTAGTTCTGCCAACTTCAGCTATAAGCTCAATGTCATGATATATTACGCAGATTCATACACAATCTGATATAGAATTGCAAATGAACCGGGCACTAATGAGCGCTGTGTCCCGGAGTCTCGTTAAGTCGTCCAGCCGCGCTCCGGGGTGCAGTTTCTTATGTCTCTGTTATGAAGTCCACCGCTGAGAGGGCCCGGCGTGAAGCGTGTGGTGCGGGTCTGCCTAATCAATCCTGCCTCGTGCCCAACCACATCTCCTCAGACGGCTCCCTCTCTCTCTCCTCCGGCTCGCCGCGCGGCCAGACGCCGCTGTGTAAAGGTCTCCTGAGTAGGGTCGGGTACCGTTCACATTTCAGCCGATATACCAGTACCGGTACCAGTTCCCGGAATACAGTATCGGTACTTAACTCTCTCGGTAATAACATTTATATATAATATAATAAAATAAAAAAAATAAAATTTTATTCGACTAAGAGGTTGGCAGTCGACTACGGCTCCTTTCGACCGATTAGTCGACTATTCGACTAATAGGGGTCAGCCCTATAATAAGGTGACCTCACAAAGAAGTCAGGGTTCTTGACTCAATTCTCCTGGCCAGAAAACGTCAACGCCTCTACCAAACAAAATTATATTCGATTTACCATGTTTTAGCAAATACATTTGTATCTACCAAGATGCTTTGACCACGTGCATCCTTAAACCTCTTAACCTGTTCCACCCCAGGTGAAAATCTGCATAAAATGTATACCTAGGTAAATGGAATATTGCTCCACTTCTACAAGGGCTATTTGCATATTCTTGGTATCTAGGAACATCTATGGACCTCAATGAATGTATTCTCAGTGTCAGAAATATTGTGTCTATTACTAGGCTTGCTTAAATTGTGATGAAACAAAGGAAAATATGAATTATGATTTTTCTTTTCATCTTTGACAGTGAATAAAACCATGATAATAATGAACAAACTTAAAAAACTGCCACTGAGCTCATTCAGTACCCTCTTGAGATCATGTGTACAAAAGATCTAAGGAAATTAATAAAGGGAAGATGATCAAATTGAAGGTTCTGTATATACAGTACTGAATTCTCCCATCCGGACCAATGCAAATTGAAATATTATTATAGAATATAGAATATATGCTTATACATTACCTTATTATAGCCAATTCGCACATTTATATATATATACATATAGTATCTTTCAAATGGCCGAGTTCAATTTGGATATAGTATCACCAGGCTTGCATAATAACAGATACTGATATTTACTGTAATCGACTGTAATATTTTATTTCCCCCACAGTGTAACCATATTGAAACTAATTTCAGATCTAATTCTTCTTACATGTTAACAATAGTGTGGAGAAACTGACTGCGTTTCAATATTTGTCAAAAACGTTACCTTTTGTAGCTTATTATCGCGAATCATAACAATTATTGATATGATTCATTCAGAATGCTGAACTTTGAACCACCATAGCGGACCACAGGAAGTGTAGATTGGAGAAATTCCAACGCTGGCAGATTCAAAATGGCCGCAAAAAGATTCCAATTCCGATGGGTCAATATTTCCATATCCGGTTCCGGGTCAAAAAAACGATTTCACATAAAAAACTTAAAATGATATAAACTCACTTTTAACCTATTGCTAAACTATTGCCAACCTAACGTTTTACATTCTACATGTATTTGTGACATAGTAGTGATAATAATACTTGAAAACGGTTGATTTTAAAATCACAAATTTTTTTCCATCTTCATAAAAATATAATAATAATTTAATAAGGTCAAAAGGGGTCGGTACCGACCCTGTCGAGTGGAACAGGGTACGATCTCTGGAGGATGATTTTCCCACCGGCGCGACGCGCCACTTTGCCGACCTCTAGCGGCTCGGGTGTGCATAAGAGAAATGTCCGCGGAATGCATTGGAGTCAATGAGGAAATGGCTTTCTGCAGCCTTTTTCTTTTTCTCACTTTCTACCAAAATCGCTCCTAATCGCTCATTTCTGAACAGATCTTTATGAAACTTGGACATGTACTATATAAGACTTCGGGATATGGACACATGGCGTTTTTTTAGCCAATCATATTTCTTTAACTACTTCTGGACCAGGCCACGTGAGCGGATCGGCGCGGCCGAGAAATCCGCTCTTCGCTCTTTAAAGCTTGGTCCGCTCCGCTAATCGCTCATGTTGACCCCGCCCCCAAGTCGCTCTCCGCTCCCTCACCGCTCACCTTGAATCGAGCGCTCCCCGCTCCCCGCGCCAGATCGCTCGGCTTTTTTTTTTTTTTTTTTTTTGGAGCATGGTGTAAATTAGCTCAAACTACAACAGTCTACACCCCCTGGGCCCCTTAACAATTGTTTGTATTGAGCCGCATTGTAATTGTACCCATTCTGCAATGTTAAATAACGTTGTTTATCCATTCACTAGCTCAAGTTCAAGTTCTTTAATAGTTGTCATACAGAAGTACAGAATACTTTCATACAAAATGCTTCTTACTGTTACGCTCCAGAGACTGTGCTAGACAAGATAGTATCAAATAACATAATAACATAATATAGCATGTTTATATAAATATAGCTCTATTAAGCGATGATAGTTAGCCGAGCCACAATGCTATGGTCGCTGCCATTAACGTTAGCATGTAAGCTAACGACAACAACAATGGCGTCGATACTTTTCTAACATCCTGTGAGTGAAGGAGGAGGAGTGAAGCCTGAACAGGATATCACAGGTTCACCCTTCTCAATTCTCATTGGTTGAAAATGGCCTTCATGTTTGTACATCGCCATCTGTTGCTTTGGCATTGTACTACATGTATATTATTACATCAGTGTTAAACCACTGTGTGAGCGACCCGGAGTGGATTGGAGCGGAGGAGAACTCTCGCTCCGGACGTCGCGCCGACCCATTTTAAAACCCACTCCTCGCTCACGTCAAAACCGCCCGCTCCGCTCCCCGCGCCGCTCACGCTCCGATCCGCTCACATGGCCTGTTCTGGACTACTAACTACTACAGAAAAAACGTTTTTCTACAACTCAAGTTCAGACCTATGTTACTCTATTTCATTAGCACTAAAAGTGAATCTTCTTTAATGTATCAGAAACGTCACAATGTCATCTTTCAAAAGAGACCAGGCTCATGCATGTGCTATAAGTATAAAGTATAGTATTTTGGTTTGCAACAAAAGTATGCAGTCCTCAAGTTCAAGTAAAAAAAAATTCCACTTTTGGGGGCGCCAGTTAAGAGGTTAAAAGTACCGAGTTCGGTACCCAGCCCTACTCCTGAGCTGTGTGCCCCGCCGAGCTGATCCGAGACCTGTGAGCTGCCTGAGCTCCAACACCGCTGTGCCCCGCCGAGCTGATCCGAGACCTGTGAGCCGCCTCAGCTCCGACACCGCTGTGCCCCGCCGAGCTGATCTGAGACCTGTGAGCGGCCTGAGCTCCGACACCGCTGTGCCCCGCCGAGCTGATCTGAGACCTGTGAGCGGCCTGAGCTCCGACACCGCTGTGCCCCGCCGAGCTGATCCGAGACCTGTGAGCGGCCTGAGCTCCGACACCGCTGTGCCCCGCCGACCTGATCCGAGACCTGTGAGCTGCCTGAGCTCCAACACCGCTGTGCCCCGCCGAGCTGATCCGAGACCTGTGAGCGGCCTGAGCTCCGACACCGCTGTGCCCCGCCGAGCTGATCTGAGACCTGTGAGCCGCCTGAGCTTCGACACCGCTGTGCCCCGTCGAGCTGATCCGAGACCTGTGAGCCGCCTGAGCTCCGACACCGCTGTGCCCCGCCGAGCTGATCTGAGACCTGTGAGCCGCCTGAGCTTCGACACCGCTGTGCCCCGTCGAGCTGATCCGAGACCTGTGAGCGGCCTGAGCTCCGACACCGCTGTGCCCCGCCGAGCTGATCTGAGACCTGTGAGCGGCGAGGTATCGTCGCACTACTTCCTCATCAGGAGCAGAATAGCAGAAGTGTGCCCTGAAGTGTGCCCTGTGCCCCCGACGCCGGCTGGTTCTGATTGGTCTTGATATCGTATTTGTTTTGCAACGATGAACGAGCGGAGTCCACTGGCTTTTCTTCTTTTTACAGTCGAGAAAGAGAGAAACCGCTCGAACCAATGTCGTCACAAAACCCATAATAACTCTGTATGATAGCATGTACAATATATATATATTTATTCTTACCGAGTATATATCTACCCACATCTGTCTGTACATACCTGCATATAATCCTTTTTCTATCTGTAGATACTATATCTATATCTGTACATATCTGTAGATACTATATCTATAGATACTATATCTATATCTGTACATATCTGTAGATACTATATCTATATCTGTAGATACTATATCTATATCTGTACATATCTGTAGATACTAGGGGTGGGAATCACCAGTTTCATCATGATACGATACGATATTGATTCTTTGGACAACGATACGATATTTGCCGATATCACAAAGTCTCTCACGATACAATACGATACGATTAGATTCAGGTGCCTGCGATCGATATGAGATGATATCATATGCCCATTTAACACAATCAGTAACATTTAGATCAACAAAAAAAAGGTAATGAAAATATCATTTGACATTTGGGAAAATCAATCTATTGTTTTTAATACAAATAGACCTCCTGTTCACTGTAAAGTGCCACGTTTTTATGTATTGAGCTTTAAACTTTAAGCTAAATTTTTTGGAACTCAAAACTCACAACCTCCCTCTCCCAAACCGTTCCTACAACAATTTGTTGATGTTGCATGATCATGTATAGGCCTACATTTATTATGTATTATATTGTTTATGTTTAAATAACATTTAAACATCAAACTCCTCTGACCTCATCTGGTCTTTCCAAAGACGCGCGCACACACACACACAGAAAGGGAGAATGCTATGCTGTAACGTCTACACACACGGAGCTACTGCTGTTGTTCTTGGGCGGATATGAGACTAGCCACAGGATTTTCAAAATAAGAGTATCGATATGAATCGATCTTATTACATCGCATCGATCCGATTCGATTGTTGATAATTACATCGATGTATCGATCTGGATCGATGTATCGTCCCACCCCTAGTAGATACTATATCTATATCTGTAGATACTATATCTATATCTGTACATATCTGTAGATACTATATCTATATCTGTACATATCTGTAGATACTATATCTATATCTGTAGATACTATATCTATATCTGTACATATCTGTAGATACTATATCTATATCTGTACATATCTGTAGATACTATATCTATATCTGTAGATACTATATCTATAGCTGTACATATCTGTAGATACTATATCTATATCTGTAGATACTATATCTATATCTGTAGATACTATATCTATATCTGTACATATCTGTAGATACTATATCTATATCTGTAGATACTATATCTATATCTGTACATATCTGTAGATACTATATCTATATCTGTAGATACTATATCTATATCTGTACATATCTGTAGATAGTATATCTATATCTGTAGATACTATATCTATATCTGTACATATCTGTAGATACTATATCGATATCTGTAGATACTATATCTATATCTGTACATATCTGTAGATACTATATCTATATCTGTAGATACTATATCTATATCTGTACATATCTGTAGATACTATATCTATATCTGTAGATACTATATCTATATCTGTACATATCTGTAGATACTATATCTATATCTGTAGATACTATATCTATATCTGTAGATACTATATCTATATCTGTACATATCTGTAGATACTATATCTATATCTGTAGATACTATATCTATATCTGTACATATCTGTAGATACTATATCTATATCTGTAGATACTATATCTATATCTGTAGATACTATATCTATATCTGTAGATACTATATCTATATCTGTACATATCCCTTACCTACTCTTACTAGTTACGTTGCTGGCCAGTATCACTTACTACCATAGTGTCTTCATACCTGTATCACTGTACATATTAATACTACAACTCTGTACATACATCTGATTAGCACTATTACTCGGTAGTACTAATTTATATATTTAATACCCAGTTTAATCACCTGTACATTGTATATTACTATTGCACTTTACTGGCTGGATGCCAAACTTCTTTTCGTTGTACTGTACTTGTACTGTATCATGACAATACATTTGAATGTAATCTAATGTAATCTAATGTAATCTAAAAGTGCTGGCCTGCCCCCTTAGTGAAGCACGTAACACATGGTTATCAAAACCTGCAGGCTGGGGCTCCCAGTAAGAGGAGAGGCTTCTCGCTGCAGGCTGGGAGTCCCAGTAAGAGGAGATGGCTCCTCGCTGCAGGTTGGGACTCCCAGTAAGAGGAGAGGCTTCTCGCTGCAGGCTGGGGCTCCCAGTAAGAGGAGATGGCTCCTCGCTGCAGGTTGGGACTCCCAGTAAGAGGAGAGGCTTCTCGCTGCAGGCTGGGAGTCCCAGTAAGAGGAGATGGCTCCTCGCTGCAGGTTGGGGCTCCCAGAACGCCGGTGGAATGTACCGACATGTGACGGGAGCGGAGCGCGGCCGGGGGAATACCCGTCTCATCATCGCCGACATAGATTGCTTCCTGTTTTGTTTTCACCCGCCTTCCTCCCTCCCCCCCCCTCCCCCACCATCTTCCCATCCACGCTTCCATCTTTTGTTCTTCCCTTTCTCTCTCGCTATCTCTCTATCTCTCTCTCTCTTCCTCTTTCCCTCCTCCCCCCCCCCCTCTCTTTCTCTCTCTCTCTCTCTCTCTCTCTCTCTCTCTCTCTCTCTCTCTCTCTCTCTCTCTCTCTCTCTGTCTTCCTCTTTCCCTCCCTCTCTCTCTCTCTCTCTCTCTTCCTCTGTCTCGCCATCCTGGGTCCCACGCCCCTTCCCGTGGCCTCGTCTGACCTCGCCTTCCTCAAATCACTGGCACACGAACATACCCCTCTCTCTCTCTCTCTCTCTCTCTCTCTCTCTCTCTCTCTCTCTCTCTCTCTCTCTCTCTCTCTCTCTCTCTCACACCCCCCCCCCCCCCAGTATGAAGACAAATGGTGTATGTCCTTGACATCTCTGTGTCGGCATGTTCTTTAGTAGGTCAGTGTTACTGTGTGGAGGCTGGTGGTGGAGGCTGGTGGTGGAGGCTGGTGGTGGAGGCTGGTGGTGGAGGCTGGTGGTGGAGGCTGGTGGTGGAGGCTGGTGGTGGGGGCTGGTGGTGGAGGCTGGTGGTGGAGGCTGGTGGTGGAGGCTGGTGGTGGAGGCTGGTGGTGGAGGCTGGAGGCTGGTGGTGGAGGCTGGTGGTGGAGGCTGGTGGTGGAGGCTGGTGGTGGAGGCTGGTGGTGGAGGCTGGTGGTGGGGGGTGGTGGTGGAGGCTGGTGGTGGAGGCTGGTGGTGGGGGCTGGTGGTGGAGGCTGGTGGTGGGGGCTGGTGGTGGAGGCTGGTGGTGGAGGCTGGTGGTGGGGGCTGGTTGTGGGGGCTGGTTGTGGGGGCTGGTTGTGGAGGCTGGTAGTGGAGGCTGGTGGTGGAGGCTGGTTGTGGAGGCTGGTTGTGGGGGGTGGTGGTGGAGGCTGGTGGTGGGGGCTGGTGGTGGAGGCTGGTGGTGGGGGCTGGTGGTGGAGGCTCGTGGTGGGGGCTGGTGGTGGAGGCTGGTGGTGGGGGCTGGTGGTGGAGGCTCGTGGTGGGGGCTGGTGGTGGAGGCTGGTGGTGGAGGCTGGTTGTGGAGGCTGGTGGTGGAGGCTGGTTGTGGAGGCTGGTTGTGGGGGGTGGTTGTGGGGGGTGGTGGCTGCTGCGTCTCGCCCCCCTGGAGAGACGGTGGACCGGCTGACCCAGCTTCACAGGAACATCCTCCATTCACTTCACTTCACCGGCCTTGTCTCTCTCCACGTATTCATCCAGTCTATCCGCCTTTTAAAAGCAGTGCGGTTATGACTGAGGAGACACACTCATACAGACACACGTGTACATACACACACATAGACACACACTCATACAGATACAGACACACACACACACACACACACACAGTCAAATTAAATGTATTCTTTTTTTGTATTTAACTCTTTCTCTGCCACGCTGGGAACGGGATCTGACTATGTGCTGCCACGCATTAAACCAATGGAGTCGCTCACCTTGTTTCCAGGCCTATAACTATTAAAATATTATAGCTATATATGCAATACTATGGCCCATTTGACATCGGGTATCTATCGTTGAAGATGTGAAAAATACATTGTCGTTTTATACCGTGGTGAATATAAGTATGTTTATATAGAGTGGTCTGGGGTAATTCCTGGAAGGCTAGTAATGGCCCGCGACGCATATTATACTTAATCCATTGGCATTTCGTCCCTATACACGCTACAATAAAAAAATTCAAATGCATATGATCGGTATATTATGTTCCATCATACATGCATGAAAGGGGGGGGGGGTCATCTATGATTAATTGATTGTCAATAACGGCATTCGTTAGTACAACAGCATACGTTGATCAGGGCGAAGGCTATGACAACAATGGACAACCAAGCTGAAATTAACGTTAAATTGCTCTTACCTGTGGCCAATGATAATCCAAAAAGAATATTCCAATTATTTGATTGCCATCTGCTAGATCGTATGTCCATTTGGCCCACGCCATAACCCCCCACAGTATAATGAATCCGGCGTCGGATTGACGATTCAATGCGATCGAGTGAAGATCTTGATCCACGTTACAAGAAAACTCCGCCCGGATGACTTTCAGTGACGGACAGCCCCATACACAGAGACACAAAGGGGTGCAACATCGGCCGCATACCACCAGGTGGTGGTATCGGACCGTTGCGATCTCAGACACATTGCAACAGCATACCAGGGATGAATTATGAATGGAAATAGCGAATAAAAGAAATAACGATTCAATAACGTATATATATACGTGGTTGGCGTTCAACGATTGGCGTATTAAACGTATTAAATCGTTGTTGGCGGCCATTGAGTTAAGGATACTCCTACCCATATGTACTTCATGTACTATACTGAGAGTATACTTGCAAAGTATTTTTGATGCTTATTTCATGTACCATTTACCATGTTTACTAATTCAAAGCACATCTGTTTACTGTTTACATCTGTACTGTTTACATCTGTACTGTATACATACTGTATGATGCATCATCTGTTCTATCTGTTACGATGAAGTTCTCGCTCTGTTCTTCTCACTCCACTCGGAACAAAACAAAATGTTCCGAGCCTCTCGCTCTTCTGAAAAGGTCATTATGTTGGTGCTTGTTGTCTTTGCTGCGGGCAGAGTTGACCCACCACCACCGGGCACGAAGCCTGCTCACATGTGTTCAATGACTCATGTAATATAATAATGTCAGCTTGGCTGACGCGGTGAGTTAACTGTGTTAAAGCGTGAAATAACAGCTCTTTACTGTGTCCTTGTACTTCTCCTGTTGTATCAGGTTGGGCAATTATTTAGTTTTTCATGTCACTGTCATCAATCTGATACTGTAATTTCTATCATTTCTACAAGCTAATAGTTGTAAAGAGTCGGTAAACTGAATTCATGTGGGTTTATCCTGCACTACATCCTTCTCTAGACCTACTCTTCACTGTAGCCTTTAGGACAACTGTCTTGCAGGCTGACATTCGTTTTTACACTCCACTAGTTTCATAGGTTCATCAAGGTTCATAACTGGTTCATAGCTCTTAAGTTGTGTTGGTTTGCACTACAAGGCAAAAATAACGGCCGCCTAGAATGCTTTGTCTAATTGTCAGGCATTCCATTTCAATAAATCTGTCAACATTATAGCAATATTTTAACATCTTGTTTAACGCAGAGCAGCTGGAGACGCATGGAGGAATGCACGTTACGCTCTACAATACGAGAGAAGCGACAGCGAGGGAACACCGCGGGGGAACAAGTTGTGTTCTCTACCGTTAACACAGCGGGCCGTCCTTCTGGCTTGACGACATTACATTTACATTTGGTCATTTAGCCGAACGCTTTTATCCAAAGCCACTCGGATGTTCTGTACAACAAGTCAGCAGGAAGGGAAGGGTACAACTGTGGCAGCTAAGGGTAAATTATATTGTTTGTGAAACGGTGTCGAACTTGAGTGCTACATTCTTGAGTGCATAGTAGGTAGTAGTATAGACATATTAGCATAGTAGGTAGTAGTAGTATAGACATATTAGCATAGTAGATAGTAGTATAGACATATTAGCATAGTAGGTAGTAGTAGTAGTATAGACATATTAGCATAGTAGTAGTATAGACATATTAGCGTAGGTAGTAGTATAGACATATTAGCATAGTAGGTAGTAGTATTAGGATATGTTTATATTACAATAAATATAGACAATAAAGAATTTGTATCTGAATATATCTACTATGAGTAAAAGTAAACTGGCATGACATACGTCATATGCTGTAGTGTGTGCAGGTTTGGGGCTAGGTAGTGGGCTCTAGTGCAGTGGTTCTCAACTGGTCTAGCCTTGGGACCCAACATTTTCCTTAGTCATTAAGTCGTGACCCAAATTTTTTAACCACTATGATTTAAAGAAATTTTTTATAAAATTGCAGTAATACACAATCTTTCATGCACTGTTAAAAACATGAAATAAACACAAAAAAGTGCAACAAAAGTGCAACTAGGGCTAAAAACCCAATGAAATAAAATAATAATAAATAATATATGCTTCTTAGCAGATTTCTTAGCTTAACATAACAGACCTAAGTTTGGGGGAACTAATGGGATAACTGGGGTTGCAACAAAAGTGCAGCTAGGGCTAAAAACCCAATGAAATAAAATCATAATAATAAATAATTATGCTTCCTAGCAGACTTCTTAGTTTAACATAACAGACCTACAGTAGGTTTGGGGGAACTAATGGGATAACTGGTGTTGCAACAAAAGTGCAACTAGGGATAAAAACACAATGAAATAATAATAATAATAATAATAATAATAATAATAATAATAATAATAATAATAATAATAATAATAATAATAATAATAATAATATATCCTTTTTAGCAGACTTCTTAGCTTAACATCCCAGGGAACTAATGGGATAACTGGGGATGTTGTTTGCTCCTGACAAGAGTCTCATAGTCTGGGGTGATGGTAGACAAAGCAACTCTGAGGTCATGCTCAATGTCCAATCTGTTCCTCTGCTTTGTCTTCAGCTGGACCAGAGCTGAGAAGCCACTTTCACAAAGATAGGTAGTGAAAAAAAAAAAAAAAAAAAAACTTTTTTTATACACATCCGCGACCCACTCAAAATGGCCCCGCGACCCACTTTTGGGTCGCGACCCACCAGTTGAGAAACACTGCTCTAGTGGGCGTCTACCTGCGTGTCCTGTAGACTGTAGATCCTGCAAATCCTGTAGATCCTCTAGATCCTGTAGATCCTATAGATCCTGCAGATCCTGCAGACTGTAGATCCTCTAGATCCTGTAGATCCTTTAGACTGTAGATCCTCTAGATCCTGTAGATCCTATAGATCCTGCAGGTCATGTAGATCCTATAGATCCTGCAGACTGTAGATCCTATAGATCCTGTAGATCCTATAGATCATGTAGACTGTAGATCCTGTAGATCCTTTAGACTGTAGATCCTGTAGATCCTTTAGACTGTAGATCCTGTAGATCCTTTAGACTGTAGATCCTGTAGATCCTGCAGACTGTAGATCCTATAGATCCTGTAGATCCTATAGATCATGTAGATCCTATAGATCCTTTAGACTGTAGATCCTATAGATCATGTAGATCCTATAGATCCTGCAGACTGTAGATCCTATAGATCCTGTAGATCCTATAGATCATGTAGATCCTATAGATCCTTTAGACTGTAGATCCTATAGATCATGTAGATCCTATAGATCCTTTAGACTGTAGATCCTGTAGATCCTGCAGACTGTAGATCCTGTAGATCCTGTAGATCATGTAGATCCTATAGATCCTTTAGACTGTAGATCCTATAGATCCTGTAGATCCTGCAGATCCTGTAGACTGTAGATCCTTTAGACCAGGGGTCTCAAACTCAATTTGCCTGGGGGCCGCTGGAGGTAGAGTCTGGGTGAGGCTGGGCCGCATCAAATATTATATTTATTTATATATATATGATTATCTTTGTTAATTACAACAAGCAATGCTGTTTGTTATTTAAGGTGAGGTCGGACTCGGCTCTGACAGGTTTGTGTTCATTGTGCTGCTTTTATAAAGCTGCTTTTGTTTGTCTAAGATTTAAAAAGGTTTAAACTTTACAGCACTGACAAAGTTGAACAAAGTGCTGTACAAGTCCCACAACATTAAAACAAAAACAAACAAAAAATATTAAATATATATATATATATATTTTTTTACTTTGATGTCAAGTAGGGGGCCGCAAAATATCATCCAGCGGGCCGCAATTGGCCTGCGGGCCGCGAGTTTGAGACCCCTGCTTTAGACTATAGATCCTGTAGATCCTTTAGATCATGTAGATCCTATAGATCCTGCAGATCATGTAGATCCTATAGATCCTGCAGACTGTAGATCCTATAGATCCTGTAGATCCTGCAGACTGTAGATCCTATAGATCCTGTAGACTTTAGATCCTATAGATCCTGTAGATCCTGCAGACTGTAGATCCTATAGATCCTGTAGACTTTAGATCCTATAGATCATGTAGATCCTTTAGATCCTATAGATCCTGTAGATCCTTTAGATCCTATAGATCCTCTAGACTGTAGATCCTATAGATCCTGTAGACTGTAGATCCTATAGATCCTATAGATCCTATAGATCCTGTAGATCCTGTAGACTGTAGATCCTATAGATCCTGTAGATCCTGCACACTGTAGATCTGGTAGATCGCTCAGCACCATGCGGTCGGCAGCAGAGCGCACGTTGAAACACAAGCAGCTCATTTCCCCTGAGTGGTTTACGGGGCCCTTCCTTCCTCCCTCTCCCCCACGAGGGCTCGGCTTCACGCTCAGCGTATTTACCAATCAGCGGGTTTCCTCTAATGTACTTATGTGGCGGCGCTACAAAGTTTTTACAATGCCCTTTTAATTCACTGCTCAAATAAAGAGCCACTTGTAAAAAGCGGTGAGCGGGGGGGAACGGGGAGGCTTTGTGCCATTTTAATGTATTTTGAGTAAATTGGTGTTAAACGGTTTTAGGACCGCAAATTGAGCCCGACTGTTATTGTTGGTGTTGTGAACTTTTAGTGCTCGTATCCCGTGGCTGTTGAGGGACAGGCGGTGTGTGTGTGTGTGTGTGTGTGTGTGTGTGTGTGTGTGTGTGTGTGTGTGTGTGTGTGTGTGTGTGTGTGTGTGTGTGTGTGTGTGTGTGTGTGTGTGTGTGTGTGTGTGTGTGTGTGTGTGTGTGTGTGTGTGTGTGTGTGTGTGTGTGTGTGTGTGTGTGTGTGTGTGTGTGAGCGAGCTTGAGGGGTGGATATGATGAAGGAGACGTCTCTTACAATGGTAAATGGCTGTATTTATATAACGCTTTTATCCAAAGGCTTTACAAAACTGTTCCTCACATTTTACCCATTCACACACCGACGGCGGAGGCGACCATGCAAGGTGCCAACCTGCTCATCGGGAGCAATTAGGGGTTAAGTGTCCTGCTCATTGTGACATGCTGCCCGGGAGGAGCGGGAATCGAACCGGGAACCTCCGGATTACCAGATGACTGCTCTACCTCCCGATCCACTGTCGCCCCCATCTTACAAAGCAGGGCTCATGTCTTCTATGCGGCTGCCTCTCTGTGCGATAGGTTAGCTAGCAGGGAGAGAGAGAGGGCACGGTTAGCTCGCAGGGAGAGAGAGAGGGCACGGTTAGCTAGCAGGGAGAGAGAGAGGGCACGGTTAGCTAGCAGGGAGAGAGAGAGGGCACGGTTAGCTAGCAGGGAGAGAGAGAGGGCACGGTTAGCTCGCAGGGAGAGAGAGAGGGCACGGTTAGCTAGCAGGGAGAGAGAGAGGGCACGGTTAGCTAGCAGGGAGAGAGAGAGGGCACGGTTAGCTAGCAGGGAGAGAGAGAGGGCACAGTTAGCTAGCAGGGAGAGAGAGAGAGGGCACGGTTAGCTAGCAGGGAGAGAGAGAGGGCACGGTTAGCTAGCAGGGAGAGAGAGAGGGCACGGTTAGCTAGCAGGGAGAGAGAGAGGGCACGGTTAGCTAGCAGGGAGAGAGAGAGGGCACGGTTAGCTTGCAGGGAGAGAGAGAGGGCACGGTTAGCTCGCAGGGAGAGAGAGAGGGTACGGTTAGCTAGCAGGGAGAGAGAGAGGGTACGGTTAGCTAGCAGAGAGAGAGAGAGGGCACGGTTAGCTAGCAGGGAGAGAGAGAGGGTACGGTTAGCTCGCAGGGAGAGAGAGAGGTGCACGGTTAGCTAGCAGGGAGAGAGAGAGGACACGGTTAGCTAGCAGAGAGAGCGAGAGGGCACGGTTAGCTCGCAGGGAGAGAGCGAGGGCACGCTTAGCTCGCAGGGAGAGAGAGAGGGCACGGTTAGCTAGCAGGGAGAGAGAGAGGTGCACGTTAGCTAGCAGGGAGAGAGAGAGGGCACGGTTAGCTTGCAGGGAGAGAGAGAGGGCACGGTTAGCTAGCAGGGAGAGAGCGAGGTGCACGGTTAGCTAGCAGGGAGAGAGAGGGGGCACGGTTAGCTAGCAGGGAGAGAGCGAGGTGCACGGTTAGCTAGCAGGGAGAGAGAGGGCACGGTTAGCTAGCAGGGAGAGAGAGAGGGCACGG
>NW_028170631.1:143794-156699 GCF_963971535.1 Notolepis coatsorum | reverse complement strand
AAATGCAGAGTAACGTCCAGGAAGAGGTAGAGGAAGAGGAGGTGAAGGAGAAACAAGAAGAAACGAGATAATCTCTAGTATTCTCTCTCTTTCAATCTCTAGTATTCTCTCTCTCTTTCAATCTCTAGTATCCACTCTCTCTTTCAATCTCTAGTATTCTCTCTCTCTCAATCTCTAGTATTCTCTCTCTTTCAATCTCTAGTATTCTCTCTCTCTTTCAATCTCTAGTATTCTCTCTCTCTTTCAATCTCTAGTATTCTCTCTCTTTCAATCTCTAGTATTCGCTCTCTCTTTCAATCTCTAGTATTCTTCTCTCTTTCAATCTCTAGTATTCTCTCTCTCTTCAATCTCTAGTATTCTCTCTTTCAATCTCTAGTATTCTCTCTCTCTTTCAATCTCTAGTATTCTCTCTTTCAATCTCTAGTATTCTCTCTCTCTCTCTTTCAATCTCTAGTATCTCTCTCTCGTTCAATCTCTAGTATTCTCTCTTTCAATCTCTAGTATTCTCTCTCTCTCTTTCAATCTCTAGTATTCTCTCTCTCTCGTTCAATCTCTAGTATTATCTCTCTGTTCTCTCCCTCTTTCAATCTCTAGTATTCTCTCTCTCACTCTCTCTCTCTCTCTCTCTCTCTCCCTCCCCCTCTCCGATGCCGTGCGGTCAGTAACCAACTCAGTCGGACCAGTTTGACTCAAACACTACAGTCTGTCTCAATAACAGAATTGAATTTGCTCCAAATGTGACTCTGCGTTAACCGTGACAACAAATAAACAAAAAGGTCAAATGAACACAAACCTAAAAAAAAAAGATGAAAAATAAACCCTGGCTGTAAACGTAATTAGCCGTAAGCGATGTCACCAGATCGTCTGGGTCGACCTCAAGGGGCCTCTGCGGCTAATGGAGATCATATGGAGATCACATGAGACGTCTAGCTAGCTGTGGATAAACCTATAGAGATCGCATGAGACGTCTAGCTAGCCGTGGATAAACCTATAGAGATCACATGAGACGTCTAGCTAGCCGTGGATAACCTATAGAGATCACATGAGACGTCTAGCTAGCCGTGGATAAACCTATAGAGATCACATGAGACGTCTAGCTAGCCGTGGATAAACCTATAGAGATCACATGAGACGGTCTAGCTAGCTGTGGATAAACCTATAGAGATCACATGAGAGGTCTAGCTAGCCGTGGATAAACCTATAGAGATCACATGAGACGTCTAGCTAGCCGTGGATAAACCTATAGAGATCACATGAGACGTCTAGCTAGCTGTGGATAAACCTATAGAGATCACATGAGACGTCTAGCTAGCCGTGGATAAACCTATAGAGATCACATGAGACGTCTAGCTAGCCGCGGATAAACCTATAGAGATCACATGAGACGTCTAGCTAGCCGTGGATAAACCTATAGAGATCACATGAGACGTCTAGCTAGCCGTGGATAAACCTATAGAGATCACATGAGACGTCTAGCTAGCCGTGGATAAACCTATAGAGATAATATGAGAGGTCTAGCTAGCCGTGGATAAACCTATAGAGATCACATGAGACGTCTAGCTAGCTGTGGATAAACCTATAGAGATCACATGAGAGCTATAGCTAGCTGTGGATAAACCTATAGAGATCACATGAGAGGTCTAGCTAGCTGTGGATAAACCTATAGAGATCACATGAGACGTCTAGCTAGCCGTGGATAAACCTATAGAGATCACATGAGAGGTCTAGCTAGCTGTAGATAAACCTATAGAGATCACATGAGAGCTATAGCTAGCCGTGGATAAACCTATAGAGATCACATGAGAGGTCTAGCTAGCCGTGGATAAACCTATAGAGATCACATGAGAGCTATAGCTACAGGGACCGAAACTAAAGCCCGCCGCCCGCCAGGGGCGGTCTGTTTTTACCTTTGGCGCATGACACTTAGAGGGCTGCCCTCCGTGTGGCGTGTAGACGTGTAGTTCATAACGATACTCTTGTGCGAGTACAGATTATAGCCGCTCTCGTCTTTTTTTTCTCCGCCGCGAGATCGTTAAAAAACTACAAGTCCCACATTGCACTCAAGTCCAATCACAGTAGAGTGACGTGACTGGTTTCATGAGAAAAAAAAGCAAATGACCAATCGGAAGCTCCCATTTGGCTTGTTTACTTCCGTCTGCTCTAGTCTATATCGGACCTCCATGAGCTAACGTTACTGTTTAAACAATGACCCAGTCAACTATTCACTTTTAGTTTAATACATGACGAGGCATTGTCTAACGGTATCTAGCTGGCTAGCTACTGATAGCTGCTGATATCAACAAATGCTCCAGCAATAGTCTACTCGAGTGCATAATACCTCCGTTCCCTCGTTAGCTAGCTTAGCTAGCTCACGACGTTAGATCCATCTGTTTGATTGATTGAATTGATTGATTGAAAAGTTTATTAACAGATTGCAGAATGGGTACAGTACAGTACATCTCAATACATACAATTGTTAAGGGGATGCAGACCAGAGAAAGACTTTCGACTTGTTTACACCAGGGTCCCCCATTTTCAATTCATCGTAACATATATGACATACATGACATACAGATAGACAGTACTGCTACATCTATACATTTATGACATATCAGATTTGCAAATACAGTACTGTTTGTGATACAAAAGTGTCCAGAAAAGGAGTGTATATACATTTGGCGTAGAAACTGTACATTGGAGGAGGTTGGTGGGGTGGGGTTGGGTGAGGGCTGTACATTGGAGGTGGGGGGGGGGGGGGGGGGGGGTTGGGTAGGGGACACACACACATTTTACACTGTACATTGGAATATTGACAAAGCCTTACTTGGTCATTTACTGAACAACTAGGTTAGGACATTTGTAGGGGCCAGTTTCGAATTGCAGTCTCACGTAGGTGTTTTTTGAGAGTGTTTTTGAAGGTGGGTAGTGATTCACATTCCTTTACAGCTTTAGGCAGGGCGTTCCACATTGATGTGGCATAATTGCGAAACGTGTTTAGTCCCTTGTTTGAGCCGAATCTGGGTTTTACATGATTTGTGGAGCTCCCTCTGGTGTTGTGATCGTCCCAGTAAACTAAATTGTCTTAACGTTATCTACCGGGCTAGCAGTAGCTACAGATAGCTCCTGATATCAATGTCTTATAACATTGATTGAATGCGTATTCTAGCTGAGGGCATGTTGAATGTGATTTGACAAAAGAACCGTAACGTTAAATAGGGTCCAGCTGCATCGCCGGAGAATCCTTGCATGCTGAATGTAGGGTCTAGCTGAATATAGGGTCTAGCTGCAGGGCCGGAGAATCCTTGCTGGAGCTGGAGGCTACTCAAGTATACACACAGACAGTGGAGCTGTTTGCAGATAGCAAGCATTTTGACTTATTGCGTGGTGGCGATGTCTCGCAGATAATACAACTACAAGTATGATTATATAATATATATTTTATTTAAAAAAAATTTTATATAAAATATATATATATTTTTTTTTAATCAAAACAATTTTGGCAGGTAAGAAATATGCTTGGCGGGTAGACTCTTCCCATCTACCCGCCACTGGCCGGTGAGTCAAAAAGTTAATTTCGCTCCCTGTATAGCTAGCTGTGGATAAACCTATAGAGATAATATGAGAGATCTAGCTAGCCATAGATAAATTCCATACAAGCTCTCGCCAGACACACCAAGCTCAAAAACAGTTCATATATTTAATATTATTTCATCTCCCGACGGCCGGGCTGCCCTCCCAAAAATGTAATACCTGTGCAAATTAATTTAAGACTTTTTAATACCCTTTAAGGCCTTAAATCGAGGATGAATACCCCGATACAGATGAGGAAGAAAACACAATACAAGTTACTGTGATCACACAGCTGCTTTCACTGTGGTCGCACAGCAGTGGAACATACCATCATACATAATGAGCGTAGGGCCAAAACCAAACCCTTCAAAAAACACATTGTATCCTTTAAAATCCATGTGCGTCAGTGAGACTTTATTTATTTGATTCCTAAAAGGAGGTTGTTGTTTTTTGTGGAAATATGAGCAAGGTTTTCATCCAACAGCAGGGAGGGGGAAAAAAAGAAGCCACTTGATGTGTTTTTCCAGAGAAACTAGGAATCCGACAACCCAACCTGGAACAATATAAGCGTCTTTTTCTAAAGGAATATTTGCTGTTCCCCAATAAAACAGACCCTCTCACCTGCACCTTTGTTTACACTGGTTATGTTCCTCATATTTTAATACTCAGATCAAACCCCTGGCCATACCTGTAACTCCCCTCCCCCATGCTGCTATGACGCCCAAATTTCCCCCCAGGGGATCAATCTGTATACCGTTCCCTCTTCCCTTCCCTTCCCTTCCCCCGTGCCGTCAGGCAGGGTTGTGGAGCTGCTACACGGATCCCGAGTCACACAAAGTCAGCCGAAATATAGTCAGTGTGTGGGCGCTGAACCCACAACCCCAATGTTGTGGCGCTAACCCCACGTTCCAGCTGACGGGAGGGACCGGCATGAAACGTCAAAACCCCAAAAACACACGCTAGCGACCAAAAGAATCCTGTTCCAATTGAGCAGCAACAGAACAACACTGGGCTCTGCTCCACGATGGAGCTTCCCACCACAGTCAGGGACAGCTGGAACACAACCACGATCTTTGGCCGTCGACTATCCTTCTTCATACCGTCTTCTACTGTCAGGCACTCTTCCACTAGGGCTGGGCGATTAATCGATGTTATCGATTAATTCGAATGAATGATTTAGGACGATTTTGAAAAATCTAAATCGATTAATTTAAGTCACCTTTTATTTTACAAAAAGTAACGTTTGGTGAAAGTTAGATTTGCACTTTATTAATCCCAATAGGGAAATTCATTCTTGTTTGATGATTAAGAGGCACCTTTTATTTGTTTTAAGTGAAGTTTGGTGAAAAAGCAAGTTATTACACTATTAATCCCAATAGGGACATTCATCTTTGTTTGATCAAGAGTAACCTTTTATATGTAGGTATTATTATTATTTTTTGTTTAAGTAAGGATTGGTTAAAGTTAGGTTTGCACTTCAATCCCAATAGGGAAATTCATCTTAGTTTGATAATTGTTTTGTGTCAAATAAAAACAAAGGTTATTTGAATGATTTCCTTGGCGTTTCTAGTTTTCAAGAGAAAAAAATCGATTAAAATCGTAAATCGGATAAAAAAAAGAAAAAATCATATCGCCCAGCCCTATCTTCCACTAAATAACCTTCTTACTGTCTTCTACTGTCAGGCTCTCTTCTACTAAATAATCTTCTTACTGTCTTCTACTGTCAGACACTCTTCCACTAAATAACCTTCTTACTGTCTTCTACTGTCAGACACTCTTCTACTAAATAACCTTCTTACTGTCTTCTACTGTCAGACACTCTTCTACTAAATAACCTTCTTACTGTCTTCTACTGTCAGGCTCTCTTCACCTAAATAACCTTCTTACTGTCTTCTACAGTCAGGCTCTCTTCTACTAAATAACCTTCTTACTGTCTTCTACTGTCAGACACTCTTCTACTAAATAACCTTCTTACTGTCTTCTACTGTCAGACACTCTTCTACTAAATAACCTTCTTACTGTCTTCTACTGTCAGACACTCTTCTACTAAATAACCTTCTTACTGTCTTCTACTGTCAGGCTCTCTTCCACTAAATAACCTTCTTACTGTCTTCTACCGTCAGGCTCTCTTCTACTAAATAACCTTCTTACTGTCTTCTACTGTCAGACACTCTTCTACCAAATAACCTTCTTACTGTCTTCTACTGTCAGGCTCTCTTCTACTAAATAACCTTCTTACTGTCTTCTACTGTCAGGCTCTCTTCCACTAAATAACCTTCTTACTGTCTTCTACTGTCAGGCTCTCTTCTACTAAATAACCTTCTTACTGTCTTCTACTGTCAGGCTCTCTTCCACTAAATAACCTTCTTACTGTCTTCTACTGTCAGACACTCTTCTACTAAATAACCTTCTTACTGTCTTCTACTGTCAGGCTCTCTTCTACTAAATAACCTTCTTACTGTCTTCTACTGTCAGACACTCTTCTACTAAATAACCTTCTTACTGTCTTCTACTGTCAGGCTCTCTTCTACTAAATAACCTTCTTACTGTCTTCTACTGTCAGGCTCTCTTCTACTAAATAACCTTCTTACTGTCTTCTACTGTCAGACACTCTTCACCTAAATAACCTTCTTACTGTCTTCTACTGTCAGACACTCTTCCACTAAATAACCTTCTTACTGTCTTCTACTGTCAGGCTCTCTTCTACTACATAACCTTCTTACTGTCTTCTACTGTCAGACACTCTTCTACTACATAACCTTCTTACTGTCTTCTACTGTCAGGCTCTCTTCCACTAAATAATCTTCTTACTGTCTTCTACTGTCAGACTCTCTTCCACTAAATAACCTTCTTACTGTCTTCTACTGTCAGACTCTCTTCCACTAAATAACCTTCTTACTGTCTTCTACTGTCAGACACTCTTCTACTAAATAACCTTCTTACTGTCTTCTACTGTCAGGCACTCTTCTACTAAATAACCTTCTTACTGTCTTCTACTGTCAGGCTCTCTTCCACTAAATAACCTTCTTACTGGCTTCTACTGTCAGGCTCTCTTCTACTAAATAACCTTCTTACTGTCTTCTACTGTCAGGCTCTCTTCTACTAAATAACCTTCTTACTGTCTTCTACTGTCAGACTCTCTTCTACTAAATAACCTTCTTACTGTCTTCTACTGTCAGGCTCTCTTCCACTAAATAACCTTCTTACTGTCTTCTACTGTCAGACACTCTTCTACTAAATAACCTTCTCACTGTCTTCTACTGTCAGACACTCTTCTACTAAATAACCTTCTTATTGTCTTCTACTGTCAGACTCTCTTCTACTAAATAACCTTCTTACTGTCTTCTACTGTCAGGCTCTCTTCCACTAAATAACCTTCTTACTGTCTTCTACTGTCAGACTCTCTTCTACTAAATAACCTTCTTACTGTCTTCTACTGTCAGGCTCTCTTCTACTAAATAACCTTCTTACTGTCTTCTACTGTCAGGCTCTCTTCCACTAAATAACCTTCTTACTGTCTTCTACTGTCAGACTCTTCTACTAAATAACCTTCTTACTGTCTTCTACTGTCAGGCTCTCTTCCACTAAATAACCTTCTTACTGTCTTCTACTGTCAGACTCTTCTACTAAATAACCTTCTTACTGTCTTCTACTGTCAGGCTCTCTTCTACTAAATAACCTTCTTACTGTCTTCTACTGTCAGACTCTTCTACTAAATAACCTTCTTACTGTCTTCTACTGTCAGGCTCTCTTCTACTAAATAACCTTCTTACTGTCTTCTACTGTCAGACACTCTTCACCTAAATAACCTTCTTACTGTCTTCTACTGTCAGACTCTTCTACTAAATAACCTTCTTACTGTCTTCTACTGTCAGACACTCTTCACCTAAATAACCTTCTTACTGTCTTCTACTGTCAGACTCTTCTACTAAATAACCTTCTTACTGTCTTCTACTGTCAGACACTCTTCTACTAAATAACCTTCTTACTGTCTTCTACTGTCAGACACTCTTCTACTAAATAACCTTCTTACTGTCTTCTACTGTCAGACTCTTCTACTAAATAACCTTCTTACTGTCTTCTACTGTCAGACACTCTTCTACTAAATAACCTTCTTACTGTCTTCTACTGTCAGACACTCTTCTACTAAATAACCTTCTTACTGTCTTCTACTGTCAGACACTCTTCACCTAAATAACCTTCTTACTGTCTTCTACTGTCAGACTCTCTTCCACTAAATAACCTTCTTACTGTCTTCTACTGTCAGACTCTCTTCCACTAAATAACCTTCTTACTGTCTTGTACTGTCAGGCTCTCTTCCACTAAATAACCTTCCTTGCCTATCTTACTACCTACTATAATATGTCTCTACTACTATGCACTCAACACTGTAGCACCCACGTTTCCACACTGTTTGATGAACATTGTTACGCAGCTGAAAGAGTTGTACCCTTCCTGCTGACTTGTCGTACAGAACCTGTAAGTCGCGATCAGCTAAATGTAAATGTTCAGACCCCCCCCCCCCCCCCCCCTCCTCCAGATACCAACCTAACGTCAACATTTCTCCAGCAAACCAAAATAGACCGCGCCCCTCCCACCGCTCGCTGCCGTGCCGACGGCAATCACCTCCCCAGTGCCAGGTGGTTCTCATTGACTGGGGGGGGGGGGCAGCTCCTCCAGACGGGAAGCCCCCACCGCAGGAAATTGGCTAGTCGGCGAACATTTATTGCTGTTCGCGAGCTCCGAAAAGAGGGAGCGCGTCGGGCGGGGGGTGGGGGGGGGCCTGTCAGCGGGCCGGGCCTGCCGGCTCTGCCCGGGAACAGCTGCGGCAGCCGGCACACGTTGCGCCTTGCCACAGAAACAATTACCAGTCCCCCCCCGCCCCCTCCCCCCACTACTACTCCCCTCCATTGACCACCATTGTGTGGCATCAGAAGTGGCCTGGAAGCAGCGGAGCAGCTTCTACTTCAGAGCAGAACGAGGAGGAGGGTGGAGGAGGCGGAGCCATCAGACGGAGCAGCTTCTACTTCAGAGCAGAATGAGGAGGAGGGTGGAGGAGGCGGAGCCATCAGACGGAGCAGCCCATCTCCAGTAATAGGGACTTTTTAGGGCGGGAGTGGAGGGAGAAGCAGGGTCCCTGGGATGGAGCGTGTGTGTGACACGCGGTGTGTGTTTTTTGTGTGTGTGTGTGTGTGTGTGTGTGTGTGTGTGTGTGTGTGTGTGTGTGTGTGTGTGTGTGTGCGTGTGCATTGCGTGAGGGGGGGGAGGGGGGTACAGTAGGCTGTATGTAAGTTGAATCGCTCCATGGCTTTCAATGTCTCCCTCTGGTTGAATGCCAGGTGGAGAACGGACGGCTGCAGGAGAACTGCTTAATCAATTAAATGTCATTGCATCAAAGGGGGGGGGGGGCACGCTCGACAGGTGTAGTGGTGTTCATACACATGTAGAGGGGTACAGATATAGTGGTATAAACATGTAGAGGGGTACAGATATAGTGGTATAAATACACATGTAGAGGGGTACAGATATAGTGGTATAAATACACATGTAGAGGGGTACAGATATAGTGGTATAAATACACATGTAGAGGGGTACAGATATAGTGGTATAAATAAACATGTAGAGGGGTACAGATATAGTGGTATAAACATGTAGAGGGGTACAGATATAGTGGTATAAATACACATGTAGAGGGGTACAGATATATTAGTATCAATACACATGTAGAGAGGTACAGATATAGTGGTATAAATACACATGTAGAGGCGTACAGATATAGTGGTATAAATACACATGTAGAGGGGTACAGTTATAGTGGTATAAATACACATGTAGAGGGGTACAGATATAGTGGTATAAATACACATGTAGAGGCGTACAGATATAGTGGTATAAATACACATGTAGAGGGGTACAGTTATAGTGGTATAAATACACATGTAGAGGGGTACAGATATATTGGCATAAATACACATGTAGAGGTGTACAGATATAGTGGTATAAATACACATGTAGAGGGGTACAGATATAGTGGTATAAATACACATGTAGACATGTAGAGGGGTACAGATATAGTGGTATAAATACACATGTAGAGGGGTACAGATATAGTGGTATAAATACACATGTAGAGGGGTACAGATATAGTGGTTATAAATACACATGTAGAGGGGTACAGATATATTGGCATAAATACACATGTAGAGGCGTACAGATATAGTGGTATAAATACACATGTAGAGGGGTACAGATATAGTGGTATAAATACACATGTAGAGGGGTACAGATATAGTGGTATAAATACACATGTAGAGGGGTACAGATATAGTGGTATAAATACACATGTAGAGGGGTACAGATATATTAGCATCAATACACATGTAGAGGGGTACAGATATATTAATATCAATACACATGTAGAGGGGTACAGATATAGTGGTATAAATACACATGTAGAGGGGGTACAGATATATTAGCATAAATACACTTCCTATCCAAGCCCGTTCTGACTTAAAGTGCTACTCCTCACCTACAAAATTTTAAATGGGCTTGCACCGCTCTATCTATCCGATCTCATCTCCCGATACTCGCCCGCTCGTGCTCTGCGCTCACAAAATGCGGGGCTTCTATCGACCCCTAGGGTTAAAAAGAAATCCGCCGGCCACAGAGCCTTTGTCTACCGCGCTCCCTACCTGTGGAACAAATTACCTGCCGTCATCAGGGGCGCCTGCTCTGTCGAAGCTTTTAAATCCCTGCTTAAGACTCATCTTTTCTCTCTCTCCTTCAACCTACCCTGATCTCACCTGGTCGGGGACTGACCTTTAGATTAATCTGTGTAGTTTAGTTATGGTACAACTACAGGGTACTACATGGTACCACTGGGTAGTTTACTACAGGGTAGTTTAGTTAGGGTACAGGGTACTACATGGTACTACATGGTACTACATGGTACTACAGGGTACTACATGGCTCTACGTGGCTCTACATGGCACTACAGGGTACCACAGGGCACTACAGGGTACTACATGACACTACAGGGTACTACATGGCACTACAGGGTACTATAGGGTACTACATGGCACTACGGGGGTACTACATGGCACTACAGGGTACTACATGTCTGCTCCTTTGCAGCACCACAAACATGGGAACTCTCTAACTCTTCCCCCCCCCTACACATGTAGAGGGGTACAGATATATTAGTATCAATACACATGTAGAGGGGTACAGATATATTAGTATAAATACACATGTAGAGGGGTACAGATATAGTGGTATAAATACACATGTAGAGGAGTACAGATATAGTCGTATAAATACACATGTAGAGGGGTACAGATATATTAATATCAATACACATGTAGAGGGGTACAGATATATTAGCATCAATACACATGTAGAGGGGTACAGATATAGTGGTATAAATACACATGTAGAGGGGTACAGATATAGTGGCATCAATACACATGTAGAGGGGTACAGATATAGTGGTATAAATACACATGTAGAGGGGTACAGATATAGTGGTATAAATACACATGTAGAGGGGTACAGATATAGTGGTATAAATACACATGTAGAGGGGTACAGATATAGTAGTATAAATACACATGTAGAGGGGTACATATATAGTGGCATCAATACACATGTAGAGGGGTACAGATATAGTGGTATAAATACACATGTAGAGGGGTACAGATATAGTAGTATCAATACACATGTAGAGGGGTACAGATATAGTGGTATAAATACACATGTAGAGGGGTACAGATATAGTGGTATAAATACACATGTAGAGGGGTACAGATATAGTGGTATAAATACACATGTAGAGGGGTACAGATATAGTGGTATAAATACACATGTAGAGGCGTACAGATATAGTGGCATAAATACACATGTAGAGGGGTACAGATATATTAATATCAATACACATGTAGAGGGGAACAGATATATTAGCATCAATACACATGTAGAGTGTACAGATATAGTGGTATAAATACACATGTAGAGGGGTACAGATATATTAATATCAATACACATGTAGAGGGGAACAGATATATTAGCATCAATACACATGTAGAGGGGTACAGATATAGTGGTATAAATACACATGTAGAGGGGTACATATATAGTGGCATCAATACACATGTAGAGGGGTACAGATATAGTGGTATAAATACACATGTAGAGGGGTACAGATATAGTGGTATAAATACACATGTAGAGGGGTACAGATATAGTGGTATAAATACACATGTAGAGGGGTACAGATATAGTGTATAAATACACATGTAGAGGGGCACAGATATAGTGGTATAAATACACATGTAGAGGGGTACAGATATAGTGGTATAAATACACATGTAGAGGGGGTACAGATATAGTGGTATAAATACACACATAGAGGGGTACAGATATAGTGGTATAAATACACATGTAGAGGGGTACAGATATAGTGGTATAAATACACATGTAGAGGGGTACAGATATAGTAGTATAAATACACATGTAGAGGGGTACAGATATAGTGGTATAAATACACATGTAGAGGGGTACAGATATAGTGGTATAAATACACATGTAGAGGGGTACAGATATAGTGGTATAAATACACACATAGAGGGGTACAGATATAGTGGTATAAATACACATGTAGAGGGGTACAGATATAGTGGTATAAATACACACGTAGAGGGGTACATATATAGTGGCATCAATACACATGTAGAGGGGTACAGATATAGTGGTTATAAATACACATGTAGAGGATATAGTGGTATAAATACACATGTAGAGGGGTACAGATATAGTGGCATAAATACACATGTAGAGGGGTACAGATATAGTGGTATAAATACACATGTAGAGGGGTACAGATATAGTGGTATAAATACACATGTAGAGGGGTACAGATATAGTGGTATAAATACACATGTAGAGGGGTACAGATATAGTGGTTATAAATACACATGTAGAGGGGTACAGATATAGTGGTATAAATACACATGTAGAGGGGTACAGATATAGTGGCATAAATACACATGTAGAGGGGTACAGATATAGTGGTATAAATACACATGTAGAGGGGTACAGATATAGTGGTATAAATACACATGTAGAGGGGTACAGATATAGTGGTTATAAATACACATGTAGAGGGGTACAGATATATTAGTATCAATACACATGTAGAGGGGTACAGATATAGTGGTATAAATACACATGTAGAGGGGTACAGATATATTAGTATCAATACACATGTAGAGGGGTACAGATATAGTGGTATAAATACACATGTAGAGGGGTACAGATATAGTAGTATAAATACACAT